>NC_091300.1:9018148-9028148 GCF_038502225.1 Cherax quadricarinatus | reverse complement strand
CAGTAGTGCCACTTGTATAAGCTGTGTCAGTAGTGCCACTTGCGTAAGCTGTGCCTGTGGTGTCAGTAGTGCCACTTGTGTCACTGTGTCACTGGTGCCAGTAGCGTCAGATGCAGCTTCTTGGGGTTAGTGGAGACTTTAACGATTACATCTTAAAGACAGAAGTCTATTAGGCTGAGGTGGAATGGTTGTGAGTGATGATGTTGATGATGATGGTAGCGGTGAGTGTGACTGTGTTGATGATGATGGTAGCGGTGAGTGTGACTGTGTTGATGATGATGGTAGCGGTGAGTGTGACTGTGTTGATGATGATGGTAGCGGTGAGTGTGGCTGTTGATGATGATGGTAGCGGTGAGTGTGACTGTGTTGATGATGATGGTAGCGGTGAGTGTGACTGTGTTGATGATGATGGTAGCGGTGAGTGTGACTGTGTTGATGATGATGGTAGCGGTGAGTGTGACTGTGTTGATGATAATGGTAGCGGTGAGTGTGACTGTTGATGATGATGGTAGCGGTGAGTGTGGCTGTGTTGATGATGATGGTAGCGGTGAGTGTGACTGTGTTGATGATGATGGTAGCGGTGAGTGTGACTGTGTTGATGATGATGGTAGCGGTGAGTGTGACTGTGTTGATGATGATGGTAGCGGTGAGTGTGACTGTGTTGATGATGATGGTAGCGGTGAGTGTGGCTGTGTTGATGATGGTAGCGGTGAGTGTGACTGTGTTGATGATGATGGTAGCGGTGAGTGTGGCTGTGTTGATGATGGTAGCGGTGAGTGTGACTGTGTTGATGATGATGGTAGCGGTGAGTGTGACTGTGTTGATGATGATGGTAGCGGTGAGTGTGACTGTGTTGATGATGATGGTAGCGGTGAGTGTGGCTGTGTTGATGATGGTAGCGGTGAGTGTGACTGTGTTGATGATGATGGTAGCGGTGAGTGTGACTGTGTTGATGATGATGGTAGCGGTGAGTGTGACTGTGTTGATGATGATGGTAGCGGTGAGTGTGGCTGTGTTGATGATGGTAGCGGTGAGTGTGGCTGTGTTGATGATGATGGTAGCGGTGAGTGTGACTGTGTTGATGATGATGGTAGCGGTGAGTGTGACTGTGTTGATGATGATGGTAGCGGTGAGTGTGGCTGTGTTGATGATGATGGTAGCGGTGAGTGTGGCTGTGTTGATGATGATGGTAGCGGTGAGTGTGGCTGTGTTGATGATGATGGTAGCGGTGAGTGTGACTGTGTTGATGATGATGGTAGCGGTGAGTGTGGCTATGTTGATGATGGTAGCGGTGAGTGTGACTGTGTTGATGATGATGGTAGCGGTGAGTGTGGCTGTGTTGATGATGGTAGCGGTGAGTGTGACTGTGTTGATGATGATGGTAGCGGTGAGTGTGGCTGTGTTGATGATGGTAGCGGTGAGTGTGACTGTGTTGATGATGATGGTAGCGGTGAGTGTGGCTGTGTTGATGATGGTAGCGGTGAGTGTGACTGTGTTGATGATGATGGTAGCGGTGAGTGTGGCTGTGTTGATGATGATGGTAGCGGTGAGTGTGACTGTGTTGATGATGATGGTAGCGGTGAGTGTGACTGTGTTGATGATGATGGTAGCGGTGAGTGTGGCTGTTGATGATGATGGTAGCGGTGAGTGTGACTGTGTTGATGATGATGGTAGCGGTGAGTGTGACTGTGTTGATGATGATGGTAGCGGTGAGTGTGACTGTGTTGATGATGATGGTAGCGGTGAGTGTGACTGTTGATGATGATGGTAGCGGTGAGTGTGGCTGTGTTGATGATGATGGTAGCGGTGAGTGTGGCTGTGTTGATGATGATGGTAGCGGTGAGTGTGGCTGTGTTGATGATGATGGTAGCGGTGAGTGTGACTGTGTTGATGATGATGGTAGCGGTGAGTGTGACTGTGTTGATGATGATGGTAGCGGTGAGTGTGACTGTGTTGATGATGATGGTAGCGGTGAGTGTGGCTGTGTTGATGATGATGGTAGCGGTGAGTGTGACTGTGTTGATGATGATGGTAGCGGTGAGTGTGACTGTGTTGATGATGATGGTAGCGGTGAGTGTGGCTGTGTTGATGATGATGGTAGCGGTGAGTGTGGCTGTGTTGATGATGATGGTAGCGGTGAGTGTGACTGTGTTGATGATGATGGTAGCGGTGAGTGTAGCTATGTTGATGATGGTAGCGGTGAGTGTGACTGTGTTGATGATGATGGTAGCGGTGAGTGTGACTGTGTTGATGATGATGGTAGCGGTGAGTGTAGCTATGTTGATGATGGTAGCGGTGAGTGTGACTGTGTTGATGATGATGGTAGCGGTGAGTGTGACTGTGTTGATGATGATGGTAGCGGTGAGTGTGACTGTGTTGATGATGATGGTAGCGGTGAGTGTGGCTGTGTTGATGATGATGGTAGCGGTGAGTGTGGCTATGTTGATGATGGTAGCGGTGAGTGTGACTGTGTTGATGATGATGGTAGCGGTGAGTGTGACTGTGTTGATGATGATGGTAGCGGTGAGTGTGACTGTGTTGATGATGATGGTAGCGGTGAGTGTGGCTGTGTTGATGATGATGGTAGCGGTGAGTGTAGACTGTGTTGATGATGGTAGCGGTGAGTGTGACTGTGTTGATGATGATGGTAGCGGTGAGTGTGACTGTGTTGATGATGATGGTAGCGGTGAGTGTGACTGTGTTGATGATGATGGTAGCGGTGAGTGTGGCTGTGTTGATGATGATGGTAGCGGTGAGTGTGACTGTGTTGATGATGATGGTAGCGGTGAGTGTGACTGTGTTGATGATGATGGTAGCGGTGAGTGTGGCTGTGTTGATGATGATGGTAGCGGTGAGTGTGGCTGTGTTGATGATGATGGTAGCGGTGAGTGTGGCTGTGTTGATGATGATGGTAGCGGTGAGTGTGGCTGTGTTGATGATGGTAGCGGTGAGTGTGGCTGTGTTGATGATGGTAGCGGTGAGTGTGACTGTGTTGATGATGATGGTAGCGGTGAGTGTGACTGTGTTGATGATGATGATAGCGGTGAGTGTGACTGTGTTGATGATGATGGTAGCGGTGAGTGTGGCTGTGTTGATGATGATGGTAGCGGTGAGTGTGGCTGTGTTGATGATGATGGTAGCGGTGAGTGTGACTGTGTTGATGATGGTAGCGGTGAGTGTGACTGTGTTGATGATGATGGTAGCGGTGAGTGTGACTGTGTTGATGATGATGGTAGCGGTGAGTGTGACTGTGTTGATGATGATGGTAGCGGTGAGTGTGACTGTGTTGATGATGATGGTAGCGGTGAGTGTGGCTGTGTTGATGATGATGGTAGCGGTGAGTGTGGCTGTGTTGATGATGATGGTAGCGGTGAGTGTGACTGTGTTGATGATGGTAGCGGTGAGTGTGACTGTGTTGATGATGATGGTAGCGGTGAGTGTGACTGTGTTGATGATGATGGTAGCGGTGAGTGTGACTGTGTTGATGATGATGGTAGCGGTGAGTGTGACTGTGTTGATGATGATGGTAGCGGTGAGTGTGGCTGTGTTGATGATGATGGTAGCGGTGAGTGTGGCTGTGTTGATGATGATGGTAGCGGTGAGTGTGACTGTGTTGATGATGGTAGCGGTGAGTGTGACTGTGTTGATGATGATGGTAGCGGTGAGTGTGACTGTGTTGATGATGATGGTAGCGGTGAGTGTGACTGTGTTGATGATGGTAGCGGTGAGTGTGACTGTGTTGATGATGATGGTAGCGGTGAGTGTGACTGTGTTGATGATGATGGTAGCGGTGAGTGTGGCTGTGTTGATGATGATGGTAGCGGTGAGTGTGACTGTGTTGATGATGATGGTAGCGGTGAGTGTGGCTGTGTTGTTGATGATGGTAGCGGTGAGTGTGGCTGTGTTGATGATGGTAGCGGTGAGTGTGGCTGTGTTGATGATGATGGTAGCGGTGAGTGTGACTGTGTTGATGATGATGGTAGCGGTGAGTGTGGCTGTGTTGATGATGATGGTAGCGGTGAGTGTGACTGTGTTGATGATGGTAGCGGTGAGTGTGACTGTGTTGATGATGATGGTAGCGGTGAGTGTGACTGTGTTGATGATGATGGTAGCGGTGAGTGTGACTGTGTTGATGATGATGGTAGCGGTGAGTGTGACTGTGTTGATGATGATGGTAGCGGTGAGTGTGACTGTGTTGATGATGGTAGCGGTGAGTGTGGCTGTGTTGATGATGATGGTAGCGGTGAGTGTGACTGTGTTGATGATGATGGTAGCGGTGAGTGTGGCTGTGTTAATGATGATGGTAGCGGTGAGTGTGACTGTGTTGATGATGGTAGCGGTGAGTGTGGCTGTGTTGATGATGATGGTAGCGGTGAGTGTGACTGTGTTGATGATGATGGTAGCGGTGAGTGTGGCTGTGTTGATGATGATGGTAGCGGTGAGTGTGGCTGTGTTGATGATGATGGTAGCGGTGAGTGTGACTGTGTTGATGATGATGGTAGCGGTGAGTGTGACTGTGTTGATGATGATGGTAGCGGTGAGTGTTGATGATGGTAGCGGTGAGTGTGACTGTGTTGATGATGGTAGCGGTGAGTGTGACTGTGTTGATGATGATGGTAGCGGTGAGTGTGGCTGTGTTGATGATGATGGTAGCGGTGAGTGTGACTGTGTTGATGATGATGGTAGCGGTGAGTGTGGCTGTGTTGATGATGATGGTAGCGGTGAGTGTGACTGTGTTGATGATGATGGTAGCGGTGAGTGTGGCTGTGTTGATGATGGTAGCGGTGAGTGTGACTGTGTTGATGATGATGGTAGCGGTGAGTGTGACTGTGTTGATGATGATGGTAGCGGTGAGTGTGGCTGTGTTGATGATGATGGTAGCGGTGAGTGTGACTGTGTTGATGATGATGGTAGCGGTGAGTGTGACTGTGTTGATGATGATGGTAGCGGTGAGTGTGGCTGTGTTGATGATGATGGTAGCGGTGAGTGTGACTGTGTTGATGATGATGGTAGCGGTGAGTGTGGCTGTGTTGATGATGATGGTAGCGGTGAGTGTGGCTGTGTTGATGATGATGGTAGCGGTGAGTGTGACTGTGTTGATGATGATGGTAGCGGTGAGTGTGACTGTGTTGATGATGATGGTAGCGGTGAGTGTGGCTGTGTTGATGATGATGGTAGCGGTGAGTGTGACTGTGTTGATGATGATGGTAGCGGTGAGTGTGGCTGTGTTGATGATGATGGTAGCGGTGAGTGTGACTGTGTTGATGATGATGGTAGCGGTGAGTGTGGCTGTGTTGATGATGATGGTAGCGGTGAGTGTGACTGTGTTGATGATGATGGTAGCGGTGAGTGTGGCTGTGTTGATGATGATGGTAGCGGTGAGTGTGACTGTGTTGATGATGATGGTAGCGGTGAGTGTGACTGTGTTGATGATGATGGTAGCGGTGAGTGTGATGGTGATGGTAGCTGTGTTGATGATGATGGTAGCGGTGAGTGTGACTGTGTTGATGATGATGGTAGCGGTGAGTGTGGCTGTGTTGATGATGATGGTAGCGGTGAGTGTGACTGTGTTGATGATGATGGTAGCGGTGAGTGTGGCTGTGTTGATGATGATGGTAGCGGTGAGTGTGACTGTGTTGATGATGATGGTAGCGGTGAGTGTGGCTGTGTTGATGATGATGGTAGCGGTGAGTGTGACTGTGTTGATGATGATGGTAGCGGTGAGTGTGGCTGTGTTGATGATGATGGTAGCGGTGAGTGTGACTGTGTTGATGATGATGGTAGCGGTGAGTGTGACTGTGTTGATGATGATGGTAGCGGTGAGTGTGGCTGTGTTGATGATGATGGTAGCGGTGAGTGTGACTGTGTTGATGATGATGGTAGCGGTGAGTGTGGCTGTGTTGATGATGATGGTAGCGGTGAGTGTGACTGTGTTGATGATGATGGTAGCGGTGAGTGTGACTGTGTTGATGATGGTAGCGGTGAGTGTGGCTGTGTTGATGATGGTAGCGGTGAGTGTGGCTGTGTTGATGATGATGGTAGCGGTGAGTGTGACTGTGTTGATGATGATGGTAGCGGTGAGTGTGGCTGTGTTGATGATGATGGTAGCGGTGAGTGTGGCTGTGTTGATGATGATGGTAGCGGTGAGTGTGGCTGTGTTGATGATGATGGTAGCGGTGAGTGTGACTGTGTTGATGATGATGGTAGCGGTGAGTGTGGCTGTGTTGATGATGATGGTAGCGGTGAGTGTGACTGTGTTGATGATGATGGTAGCGGTGAGTGTGACTGTGTTGATGATGATGGTAGCGGTGAGTGTGGCTGTGTTGATGATGGTAGCGGTGAGTGTGGCTGTGTTGATGATGATGGTAGCGGTGAGTGTGGCTGTGTTGATGATGATGGTAGCGGTGAGTGTGGCTGTGTTGATGATGATGGTAGCGGTGAGTGTGACTGTGTTGATGATGATGGTAGCGGTGAGTGTGGCTGTGTTGATGATGGTAGCGGTGAGTGTGGCTGTGTTGATGATGATGGTAGCGGTGAGTGTGGCTGTGTTGATGATGGTGGTAGCGGTGAGTGTGGCTGTGTTGATGATGATGGTAGCGGTGAGTGTGACTGTGTTGATGATGGTGGTAGCGGTGAGTGTGACTGTGTTGATGATGATGTAGCGGTGAGTGTGACTGTGTTGATGATGGTAGCGGTGAGTGTGACTGTGTTGATGGTGATGGTAGCGGTGAGTGTGACTGTGTTGATGGTGATGGTAGCGGTGAGTGTGGCTGTGTTGATGATGATGGTAGCGGTGAGTGTGACTGTGTTGATGATGATGGTAGCGGTGAGTGTGGCTGTGTTGATGATGATGGTAGCGGTGAGTGTGACTGTGTTGATGATGATGGTAGCGGTGAGTGTGGCTGTGTTGATGATGATGATGGTAGCGGTGAGTGTGGCTGTGTTGATGATGATGGTAGCGGTGAGTGTGGCTGTGTTGATGATGATGGTAGCGGTGAGTGTGACTGTGTTGATGATGATGGTAGCGGTGAGTGTGGCTATGTTGATGATGGTAGCGGTGAGTGTGACTGTGTTGATGATGATGGTAGCGGTGAGTGTGGCTATGTTGATGATGATGGTAGCGGTGAGTGTGACTGTGTTGATGATGATGGTAGCGGTGAGTGTGACTGTGTTGATGATGATGGTAGCGGTGAGTGTGGCTGTTGATGATGATGGTAGCGGTGAGTGTGACTGTGTTGATGATGATGGTAGCGGTGAGTGTGGCTATGTTGATGATGGTAGCGGTGAGTGTGACTGTGTTGATGATGATGGTAGCGGTGAGTGTGACTGTGTTGATGATGGTAGCGGTGAGTGTGACTGTGTTGATGATGATGGTAGCGGTGAGTGTGACTGTGTTGATGATGGTAGCGGTGAGTGTGACTGTGTTGATGATGATGGTAGCGGTGAGTGTGGCTGTGTTGATGATGTAGCGGTGATGTGTAGATGGTAGCGGTGAGTGTGACTGTGTTGATGATGATGGTAGCGGTGAGTGTGACTGTGTTGATGATGATGGTAGCGGTGAGTGTGACTGTGTTGATGATGGTAGCGGTGAGTGTGACTGTGTTGATGGTGATGGTAGCTGAGTGTTGATGATGATGGTAGCGGTGAGTGTGACTGTGTTGATGGTGATGGTAGCGGTGAGTGTGACTGTGTTGATGATGATGGTAGCGGTGAGTGTGGCTGTGTTGATGATGATGGTAGCGGTGAGTGTGACTGTGTTGATGATGATGGTAGCGGTGAGTGTGGCTATGTTGATGATGGTAGCGGTGAGTGTGACTGTGTTGATGATGATGGTAGCGGTGAGTGTGACTGTGTTGATGATGATGGTAGCGGTGAGTGTGACTGTGTTGATGATGATGGTAGCGGTGAGTGTGACTGTGTTGATGATGATGGTAGCGGTGAGTGTGACTGTGTTGATGGTGATGGTAGCGGTGAGTGTGACTGTGTTGATGATGGTAGCGGTGAGTGTGACTGTTGATGATGATGGTAGCGGTGAGTGTGGCTGTGTTGATGATGGTAGCGGTGAGTGTGGCTGTGTTGATGATGGTAGCGGTGAGTGTGACTGTGTTGATGATGATGGTAGCGGTGAGTGTGGCTGTGTTGATGATGGTAGCGGTGAGTGTGACTGTGTTGATGATGGTAGCGGTGAGTGTGACTGTGTTGATGATGATGGTAGCGGTGAGTGTGACTGTGTTGATGATGGTAGCGGTGAGTGTGACTGTGTTGATGATGGTAGCTGTGTTGATGATGATGGTAGCGGTGAGTGTGGCTGTGTTGATGATGGTAGCGGTGAGTGTGGCTGTGTTGATGATGATGGTAGCGGTGAGTGTGACTGTGTTGATGGTGATGGTAGCGGTGAGTGTGGCTGTGTTGATGATGGTAGCGGTGAGTGTGACTGTGTTGATGATGGTAGCGGTGAGTGTGACTGTGTTGATGATGATGGTAGCGGTGAGTGTGACTGTGTTGATGATGATGGTAGCGGTGAGTGTGACTGTGTTGATGATGATGGTAGCGGTGAGTGTGACTGTGTTGATGATGATGGTAGCGGTGAGTGTGGCTGTGTTGATGATGATGGTAGCGGTGAGTGTGGCTGTGTTGATGATGATGGTAGCGGTGAGTGTGGCTGTGTTGATGATGATGGTAGCGGTGAGTGTGGCTGTGTTGATGATGGTAGCGGTGAGTGTGGCTGTGTTGATGATGATGGTAGCGGTGAGTGTGGCTGTGTTGATGATGATGGTAGCGGTGAGTGTGGCTGTGTTGATGATGATGGTAGCGGTGAGTGTGGCTGTGTTGATGATGATGGTAGCGGTGAGTGTGGCTGTGTTGATGATGGTAGCGGTGAGTGTGGCTGTGTTGATGATGGTAGCGGTGAGTGTGGCTGTGTTGATGATGGTAGCGGTGAGTGTGGCTGTGTTGATGGTAGTGGTGGCTTACGATGATGATTTTACTGGGGGTTATTGGTGATGGTGGTGAGTGGCGGTGATAGTGTTGTGGTGACAGCATTTTGTGAGCGGTGAAGGCAGTGACAGTATCACCATGGGGAAGCGCTAAACCAGGAGGGGCCAGACAGCGAGGCGAGCTAGGAAGTAGGTGCGAGTCCCCCTTTCAGAAACTGGTTTTTTTTTTTTTTTCATTTCTGTTCTAGCTTTCATTATTTTCCTGGACGCAGTAAACCCTTAAGGACTCTCTGTAGACGTACTTAGTTTGGTCTTTGGGCACTGTATGAACCCTTGGGGTTTAGCTCTTCTTTGAAAATGATAACACGTTTTTGGCTGATATATCTAAGTGACTCGTCAAAGTTAGTGTTTGTCTTGAAGAGAATTGTGACCAATTGACTGCGTTAGTGGTCACGAGATGTACTACACACACACACACACACACACACACACACACACACACACACACACACACACACACACACACACACACACACACACACACACACACACACACACATGGAGGCAAGAGTTGTGTGTAGCTTGTTGATATCTTTTGACCAACTGAGGTCCTCTTCAGCAGAAGAGGCTCTCAGGTGGAGGTCGACATATACAAGCTAAAAACTCATATTTCTGTCTGTACGGCGCTCCACTGGAGCATTGTTGAGTGCACTTCGATACAGCGAGACTCAGTACATTATCAAATATTAATATAATTTATTATTATTATTATTTATTATTATTATTTCGTCACAGAGGGAGGGATATTCGTGGCTGTGTTGAGAACTAAACACTGGCCCCAGTATATTTTATTGCAACTATTAAAGTTATATTAAACAAATGCGGGATGATGAATCAGACACATGTTCAACACATGTTTCGCCAACCAGTGGCTTCATCAGTCCAATACAACTTGTGCAACGCCTCCAATACGAGGCGTTGCACAAGTCTCTTTTTATAATATCGTCGCTACTAATTTATTAGTGTACAGCTCCACCGCCATTACTGTAATTGCCAAGGTGGAA
>NC_091300.1:8933148-9013148 GCF_038502225.1 Cherax quadricarinatus | reverse complement strand
TCGAGTGGCACTCCGGCAGCAGCCTCTTGAAGTCTTCCACTAGACAATCCTTCCTCTTGTTAAATCTTAATAATCTTAATAATTCCGTAAACAAAAGATACTGCAGTTCCCTCTGGCGAATTATTTACATATGGGGAGAAAATAAAGGGTCTCAGTACTGACCTTTGGGGAATCCCACTTGCCACCCTTTCCCACTCATGGGAAAGGGCTCAACCCATAGGGATAATATAGCATATGGGGAATGGGAGGTAATCAGGTTTGATCCTAGGAAGGGGAGAGTACAGTAATCAAAATAATTCAGCCTGTTGATGAAGTTTCTTAAATTTTTTTTTCAAATCTGTATTAACCACTGAAAATATATTTTTTAAATGCAGGTTTTATCAACTTAGTACAAATGTACTTTATTTTGTTTCAGTGGGATAACTTCACATATTTCTATTATTATCGTCTATTATTATTTTACTATTGCCTTTTAATCTTACACTGTACAAGTACTTTCACATTTCTAATGATGGATGGAGAAACATTCGAAGCTTTAAATGCACAAGTTAATGTCCCGTGAAGAATGTATTCCACACAGGCTTGTTCATACTGTGTTTATAATGTGTGTGTGTGAGTATAATGTCGTACCGAATAGGTAAAACTGGTCAATTAGCAAGAACTCATTTAAAGTTAAGTCCTTTCTAAAATTTTCTCTTATACGTTTAAAGACATTTTTTTCATTTATGTTAATGTAAAAATTAATAATTTTGTACCAGAAGAACCTTAGAAAACTTACCTGGCCTTCTTATAACAAGCGTAATTTAATTTAGCCTAACCCAACTAAATATATTTTAGATAAGTTTACAATAATTTAACAACAAAAAAACACAATTAAATACATTTTTTTCGTTAGGTACAGAATGATTTTTGCGAAATTATTGCATATACAAATTTTCACTTGCCTTATTCGGCAAGAAGACCGTTGCTATTTAAGCCAAAATTGCAAGTTTTACCTATTCGGCACGACATATATATATGGTAATCACTTCACCATTATTAGTTCCCGAGTGTTGGAAGGAGAACCCAGTACGAAAATAGCTGTAAATATATGTTGAGGCCAAGAAACCAAAACGAACTAAAAAGAGTACCTACAAAGTAAATAGGTGCTTATACGAAAATAAATACCCATGAAATTAATTAGAAAACACATACAAAATTAAAGGGAGAACAAGTAGTAACTTTAAAGAAACTGATGTAGAGCGAGGGATCTCTTGGAGCTGCAACTTAGACGAGGCTAACATCTTGGAGCTGCAACTTAGACGAGGCTAACATCTTGGAGCTGCAACTTAGACGAGGCTAACATCTTGGAGCTGCAACTTAGACGAGGCTAACATCTTGGAGCTGCAACTTAGACGAGGCTAACATCTTGGAGCTGCAACTTAGACGAGGCTAACATCTTGGAGCTGCAACTTAGACGAGGCTAACATCTTGGAGCTGCAACTTAGACGAGGCTAACATCTTGGAGCTGCAACTTAGACGAGGCTAACATCTTGGAGCTGCAACTTAGACGAGGCTAACATCTTGGAGCTGCAACTTAGACGAGGCTAACATCTTGGAGCTGCAACTTAGACGAGGCTAACATCTTGGAGCTGCAACTTAGACGAGGCTAACATCTTGGAGCTGCAACTTAGACGAGGCTAACATCTTGGAGCTGCAACTTAGACGAGGCTAACATCTTGGAGCTGCAACTTAGACGAGGCTAACATCTTGGAGCTGCAACTTAGACGAGGCTAACATCTTGGAGCTGCAACTTAGACGAGGCTAACATCTTGGAGCTGCAACTTAGACGAGGCTAACATCTTGGAGCTGCAACTTAGACGAGGCTAACATCTTGGAGCTGCAACTTAGACGAGGCTAACATCTTGGAGCTGCAACTTAGACGAGGCTAACATCTTGGAGCTGCAACTTAGACGAGGCTAACATCTTGGAGCTGCAACTTAGACGAGGCTAACATCTTGGAGCTGCAACTTAGACGAGGCTAACATCTTGGAGCTGCAACTTAGACGAGGCTAACATCTAAGCATTGCAACTTAGACGAGGCTATCATCTAAGAATTACAACATAGACTATGCTAACATCTAAGAGTTGGGGAAGCCAGCTGATGCGTGTGCTCAATCCCAGTTAAGCCAGCAGATGTAAGCAGGTCTCCGCCAAGCCACGAGAGCCACTGAGTAAACACAAGCTGCTGTGACCAGACTCACAGAAATAAAAAAAATGTTTGTGGATAACAGGGAAGGTGTGTGTGTGTGTGTGTATGTGTGTGTATGTATGTGTATGTGTATATGTGTATGTGCCTATTTGTACTCGCCTATTTGTGGCTGCTCCATGAGCTTTATCAAACCTCGTCTTAAAACTATGTATGGATCCTGCCTCCATTACGTCACTTGCCAGACTATTCCTTTACCTGACAACTCTGACTAAAGAAATGCTTCCTAACATCCCCTTGACTCGTCTGAGTCTTCAACTTCCAACTGTGACCCCTTGTTCCTGTGTCCCGTCTCTGGAACATCCTGTCTCTATTCACCTTGTCAATTCCTCGCAGTATTTTGTATATCGTTATCATGTCTCCTGTAACCCTCCTGTCCTCCAGTGTCGTCAGGCCGATTTCCCTTAACTTTTATTCATAGGACTTTGCCCTTGGCTCTGAAACTAGTCTTGTTGCAAACCTTTGGAGTTTCTCTAATTTCTTGACGTGCTTCACCTGGTGTTAGCTCCAAACTGGTGCTGCATACTCCAGTATGGGCCTTTCTGAGGTATCGGAACGCTATTCTCAGGTTTGCCTGGCGCCCATATGCTGCAGCAGTTATCTGGTTGACGTACGCCTCAGATGTGCTCGGAATTATACTCACTCCAAGATCCTTTTCCTTTAGCGAAGTTTGCAGTCTTTGGCCACCTAGGCTATACTCTGTTTACGGTCTTCTTTGCCCTTTCCCGATCTTCATTACTTTGTATTTGGCGGGGTTAAATTCGAGGAGCCAGTTGCTGGACCAGGCTTGCAGCCTGTCCAGGTTTCTTTGTAGTCCTGCCTGTGTGTGTGGACCCACCTAGTTGTGGTTGCAGGGGTGCCTCTTCACTGGTCGTGTGTGCGTGTACGTGTGCGTGTGTACTCACCTAATTGTGGTTGCAGGGGTCGAGGCTCAGCTCCTGGCCCCGCCTCTTCACTGATTGCCACTAGGTCCTCTCTCTCCCTGCTCCATGAGCTTTATCATACTTCATCTTAAAGCTATGTATGGTTCCTGCCTCACTTGCTAGGCTGTTCCACTTCCTGACTACTCTATGACTGAAGAAATACTTCCTAACATCCCTTTGACTCATCTGGGTCTTCAAATTCCAATTGTGACCCCTTGTTTCTGTGTCCCATCTCTGGAACATCCTGTCTCTGTCCACCTTGTCTGTTCCACGCAGTATTTTGCATGTCGTTATCATGTCTCCCCTAACCCTCCTGTCCTCGTGTGTGTGTGTGTACTCACCTAATTGTACTCACCTAATTGTGGTTGCAGGGGTCGAGACTCAGCTCCTGGCCCCGCCTCTTCACTGATCGCTACTGGATCCTCTCTCTCTCTGCTTCCTGAGCTTTGTCATACCTCTTCTTAAAACTATGTATGGTTCCTGCCTCCACTACTTCACTTGCTAGGCTATTCCACTTCCTGACAACTCTATGACTGAAGAAATACTTCCTAACGTCCCTGTGACTCGTCTGAGTCTTCAGCTTCCAGTTGTGACCCCTTGTCTTTGTGTCCCCTCTCTGGAACATCCTATCTCTGTCCACCTTGTCTATTCCCCGCAGTATCTTGTATGTCGTTATCATGTCTCCCCTGACCCTTCTGTCCTCCAGTGTCGTCAGTCCGATTTCCCTTAACCTTTCCTCGTACGACATTCCCTTGAGCTCTGGGACTAGCCTTGTTGCAAACCTTTGTACTTTCTCTAACTTCTTGACGTGCTTGACCAGGTGTGGGTTCCAGACTGGTGCTGCATACTCCAGTATGGGCCTAACATACACAGTGTACAGTGTCTTGAACGATTCCTTATTAAGGTATCGGAACGCTATTCTCAGGTTTGCCAGGCGCCCGTATGCTGCAGCGGTTATTTGGTTGATGTGTGCCTCCGGTGATGTGCTCGGTGTTATGGTCACCCCAAGGTCTTTCTCCCTGAGTGAGGTCTGTAGTCTTTGTCCACCTAGCCTATACTCTGTCTGCGTGTGTGTGTGTGTGAGAGAGAGGGTGTTGTGGTCGGTGTTTGGGTGTTGTTGGGGTGGTGTAGGGTTGTTGTTTGTGGTGTGGGGGTGTTGTGGGGTGATGTGGGTGGTGTGGGCGTGTTTTTGGGGTGGTTTGGGGTTGTGGGTCGCGTTGGAGTATTGTTTTGCTACTGTGGGTGGTGCGGGGTTGTTGTGGGTGGTGTGGACGTGTTGTGGAGTAGTATGGGTAGTTTGGGGGTCTTCTAGGTGGTGTAGGGGTGTTGTTGGGTGGTATGGGGGTGTTGTTGGGTGGTGTGGGGGTTTTGTCGGGTGTTGTGGGGGTGTTGGGTGTTGTGGGGATGGTGTGGGAGTGTTGTGGGGTAGGCGTGGGAGTGTTGTGCGGGTGGCGTGGGAGTGTTGTGCGGGTGGCGTGGGAGAGTTGTGCGGGTGGCGTGGGAGAGTTGTGGGAGTGATGTGGAGGTGTTGTAGTTGTGGTGTGGGATGTGGGGGTGGCGTAGGGGTGATGTGGGATGTTGTGGTGGTGGTGTGGGGGTGTTGTGCAGGTGGCGTAGGGGTGTTGTGGTGTGAGGTGTTGTGGGGGTGTTGTGCGGGTGGCGTGGGAGTGTTGTGGGGGTGGGGTGGGGGGTTGTGGGGGTGTTGTAGTTGTGTTGTGGGGGTGGTGTGGGATGTGCGGGTGGCGTAGGGGTGATGTGGGATGTTGTGGTGGTGGTGTGGGGGTGTTGTGCAGGTGGCGTAGGGGTGTTGTGGTGTGGGGTGTTGTGGGGGTGTTGTGCAGGTGGCGTGGGAGTGTTGTGGGGGTGGTGTGGGGTGTTGTGGGGGTGGTGTGGGGGTGTTGTGGGGATGGTGTGGGGGTGTTGTGCAGTTGGTGCGGGAGTGTTGTTGGGGTGGTGTGGGGTGTTGTGGGGGTGTTATGGGGGTGGTGTGGGGTGTTGTGCGGGTGGCGTAAGAGTGTTGTGGGGGTGTTGTGGAGGTGTTGTGGAGGTGTTGTGAGGGTGTTTGTGTGTGTTGTGGAGGTGTTGTGGAGGTGTTGTGGGGGTGTTGTTGGGTGTTGTGGTGTTGTGGAAGTGTTGAGGTGTGTGGAGGTGTTGTGGGGTGTTGTGGGGGTGTTGGGGTGGTGTGGGGTATTGTGGGGGTGTTGGGGTGTTGTGGGGGTGGTGTGGGGGTGTGGGGTGTTGTGGGGGTGGTGTGGGGTGTTGTGGGGTGTTGTTGGGGTGTTGTTGGGGTGTTGTGGGGGTGGTGTGAGGGTGTGGTGTGTTGGGGTGGTGTGGGGTGTTGTGGGGGTGTTGGGGTGTGGTGTGGGGGTGTGGGGTGTTGTGGGGGTGTTGGGGCGTTGTGGGGGTGGTGTGGGGGTGTAGGGTGTTGTGGTGTGGGGGTGTGGGGTGTTGGGGTGGTGTGGGGGTGTGGGGTGTTGCGGGGGTGTTGTGGGAGTGTTGGGGTGTTGTGGGGGTGGTGTGGGGGTGTTGTGGGGGTGGTGTGGGGGTGTTGGGGTGTCGTGGGGACAAAAGTACTTTTCCTACACTTTACATGTTCGAGAATGTGATCTCGCTGGCTAAGAATGTTGAGGCTTGCGCCAGCTTTGTCTGGTTGGTAGTGGTGGTGGTGATTGTGGTGGTGGTGGTGATTGTGGTGGTGGTGGTGGTGGTCCTGCTATTACTAGTGATGGTAGTGGGAGCGGTGATGGTACATGGGAGAGACATACAGGTCTATCGCTCTACACGAGCTTACCTGATTAGCTACAGCTCAGTCTAGACAAGACGCTACGTTAGTAAATCAGAAGGCTCTCTCCTCACTCTTGTAATCTCCCTGGACTTAATATCTCCTGATTAACCAGTGAGTTTGTCTCCTATGGCTTTCTTCCCCTCTCAGCCATCCCATCCCTCTCTCCTATACCACTCAGCATCCCCTCTCCCCGTAACAGTTACCTTGTGACTACCTGTTAAGGGATACCTCTCTGATATACGTCCCCCGTGGCATCCTGCGCACTAGGGGAGGGCGAGAGACACCCCTTGGGGAGTGAGGAGTGTGTGGCATAGACGGAGAGGGGTGAGGTGGGTGAAAAGGAGGAGCTCATGAGGGAGGGTAGATCGTGGGTGGAGAGTGGGGGAGGAAAACGATGGAGGGGGATAAAAGGAAACAGAGTTTGACAAGAGAGAGTAACGAGGTAAAGGAGTTGGCAAGGAAGAGGTAATTAAAGTTAAGAAGCAGAGACAACAACACTTGGTAACAATGGCTGTAATATTTACGGAAGATTCCTACACATCGCAGGTCACTGCTCACAACCATAACAAAAATACAGGAAAAAAAAATGGACATAAATGTAGATAAACGGTTCAGAGAACCGACAAGTTGATAAATTACACATGTCACACTTGGGTATCTTTATTGTGAAAAACGTTTCGCCACATAGTGGCTTCATCAGTCCTATACATAGAAGAATGGTGAAGATCAGAAGGAGTTTGAGGTAATCAGTCCCTCAGTCTGGAGTCGATGTAATGAATCAAGCTTTTCAAGACTGAGGGACTGATTACCTCAAACTCCTTCTGATCTTCACCATTCTTCCTTGTACAGGACTGAGGAAGCCACTGTAGCGTAACATTTTCTTCAGTAAAGTGTTGCACATGTCTAAACAAGACCACAGTTAACAAATAATTAATAAAACAAACATAAACACTGAACACAAGACTCATATCAAATGAAAACGCCCATCAATTAAAACCCTCATTAAATTATTAATGTCATAAGACTCCCTCTGAAAGTTCCCCGAGGTCCCTAAGTCACCTCGGTAATTATAAAAGCCACGACAAAAAGACTAAACAGCGGACAAACTGTTGCCATATGATCCACAGTCAGTGGCGCGTCACAGGCTACTCAGGTGGCGGCAGCAACACCTGGGGCATTAAAAGTCCCATCAGATCATTCCATAGTGTAACACTGACCTAACCACACTTAATATTGCAGCAAGTAATTGTGATCAATATATATACGTGATACCTCAAGGCAGCCCTCTCTGAACATGCTGTTAACCCGTACTTACACTCACCACCTCAGTCACGAACCGACAGTTGCTGCACAACCTACAAACACAACGCACGAATTTGTTTCGTAATTTGCATGGAGTGCAACAAAAATCTGCATCATTTTTTGCCTCTCTCAGCCAGCAATCAGCGAGGGAGAACGCCCTTGGGAAAACACTAACTATTTTTGGGGTACTGTATATTTTGTGATTTTGGTTGGATGAACGAGGTCTAATCTAGTTAAGTCTTTTATTTGATGTTCTCTTTTGTCTTCTTTTTTTTTAGAGGCAGGTTGGGTAGGATTAATGACATGTATACACAGCCTCGGGGTCAGGAGCTAAGCGTCGACCACCTTCAAATACAACTTGGTAAGGACACAGGACACGTACACACACACACACACACACACACACACACACACACACACACACACCACAGTGTTGGAAAGGAAACTGAAGGTATGGTACACAAACGCTGATGGAATAACAAATAAGTGGGAGGAGTGGCATGAAAGAGTCAAAGAAGCATCACTGGACATCATAGCTCTCACAGAAACCAAGCTTACAGGTATGATAACAGATGCCATCTTTCCAACGGGATACCAAATCCTGAGGAAAGACAGAGGGAACAGGGGGGGTGGAGGAGTGGCATTGCTGATCAAAAATCGCTGGAATTTTGATGAGCTGGAGAAAGGAGACAGCGGAGAAGAAAGTGATTACATAGTGGGAACACTTCACTCTGGAGGTCCCAAGGTGGTAATAGCAGTGATGTATAACCCACCACAGAACAGCAGGAGGCCAAGGCAAGAGTACGACGAGAGCAATAGAGCGATGGTTGACACACTGGCTAGAGTGGCCAGAAGAGCTCATGCATGCAGGGCAAAGCTCCTGATCATGGGTGACTTTAACCACAAGGAGATCGATTGGGAGAACTTGGACCCACATGGGGGCCAAGATACATGGAGGGCTAAGATGATGGAGGTGGTACTGGAAAACTTCATGTGCCAACACGTAAGGGACACTACAAGAGAGAGAGGAGAGGATGAACCAGCAAGGCTGGACTTAGTATTCACCTTGAGTAGTGCAGATATCGAGGACATCACATATGAAAGACCCCTTGGGGCCAGTGACCATGTGGTTTTAAGCTTCGAATACACAGTAGAGCTACAAGTGGAGGGAGAAGCAGGAAGGCCAGGACGAATGAAGCCAAACTACAAGAAAGGGGACTACACAGGAATGAGGAACTACCTGAACGGGGTTCAGTGGGACAGAGAACTGGCAGGGAAGCCAGTTAATGAGATGATGGAATATGTAGCAACAAAATGCAAGGAGGCTGAGGAGAGGTTTGTACCCAAGGGTAACAGGATTAATGAAAAAGCCAGGATGAGCCCATGGTTTACCCAAAGGTGCAGGGAGGCAAAAACCAAGTGTGCTAGGGAATGGAAGAAATATAGAAGGCAAAGGACCCAGGAGAATAAGGAGAACAGTCGTAGAGCCAGAAACGAATATGCACAGATAAGAAGGGAGGCCCAAAGACAATATGAAAATGACATAGCAGCGAAAGCCAAATCTGACCCGAAACTGTTGTACAGCCACATCAGAAGGAAAACAACAGTCAAGGACCAGGTAATCAGGCTAAGGAAGGAAGGAGGAGAGACAACAAGAAATGACCGTGAAGTATGTGAAGAACTCAACAAGAGATTCAAAGAAGTGTTCACAGAGGAGACAGAAGGGACTCCAGAAAGACGGAGAGGTGGGGCACACCACCAAGTGCTGGACACAGTGCACACAACCGAGGAAGAAGTGAAGAGGCTTCTGAGTGAGCTAGATACCTCAAAGGCAATGGGGCCAGATAACATCTCCCCATGGGTATTGAGAGAGGGAGCAGAGGCGCTATGTGTACCCCTAACAACAATATTCAATACATCTATCGAAACAGGGAGATTGCCTGAGGCATGGAAGACAGCAAATGTAGTCCCAATCTTTAAAAAAGGAGACAGACATGAAGCATTAAACTACAGACCAGTGTCACTGACATGTATAGTATGCAAAATCATGGAGAAGATTATCAGGAGAAGAGTGGTGGAACACCTAGAAAGGAATGATCTCATCAACAGCAGCCAACATGGTTTCAGGGACGGGAAATCCTGTGTCACAAACCTACTGGAGTTCTATGACATGGTGACAGCAGTAAGACAAGAGAGAGAGGGGTGGGTGGATTGCATTTTCTTGGACTGCAAGAAGGCGTTTGACACAGTTCCACACAAGAGTTTGGTGCAAAAACTGGAGGACCAAGCAGGGATAACAGGGAAGGCACTACAATGGATCAGGGAATACTTGTCAGGAAGACAGCAGCGAGTCATGGTACGTGGCGAGGTGTCAGAGTGGGCACCTGTGACCAGCGGGGTCCCGCAGGGGTCAGTCCTAGGACCAGTGCTGTTTCTGGTATTTGTGAACGACATGACGGAAGGAATAGACTCTGAGGTGTCCCTGTTTGCAGATGACGTGAAGTTGATGAGAAGAATTCACTCGATCGAAGACCAGGCAGAACTACAAAGGGATCTGGACAGGCTGCAGACCTGGTCCAGCAATTGGCTCCTGGAGTTCAATCCCACCAAGTGCAAAGTCATGAAGATTGGGGAAGGGCAAAGAAGGCCGCAGACGGAGTACAGTCTAGGGGGTCAGAGACTACAAACCTCACTCAAGGAAAAAGATCTTGGGGTGAGTATAACACCAGGCACATCTCCTGAAGCGCACATCAACCAAATAACTGCTGCAGCATATGGGCGCCTAGCAAACCTCAGAACAGCATTCCGACATCTTAATAAGGAATCATTCAGGACCCTGTACACCGTGTATGTTAGGCCCATATTGGAGTATGCGGCACCAGTTTGGAACCCACACCTAGCCAAGCACGTGAAGAAACTAGAGAAAGTGCAAAGGTTTGCAACAAGACTAGTCCCAGAGCTAAGAGGTATGTCCTACGAGGAGAGGTTAAGGGAAATCAACCTGACGACACTGGAGGACAGGAGAGATAGGGGGGACATGATAACGACATACAAAATACTGAGAGGAATTGACAAGGTGGACAAAGACAGGATGTTCCAGAGATTGGACACAGTAACAAGGGGACACAGTTGGAAGCTGAAGACACAGATGAATCACAGGGATGTTAGGAAGTATTTCTTCAGCCACAGAGTAGTCAGTAAGTGGAATAGTTTGGGAAGCGATGTAGTGGAGGCAGGATCCATACATAGCTTTAAGCAGAGGTATGATAAAGCTCACGGCTCAGGGAGAGTGACCTAGTAGCGATCAGTGAAGAGGCGGGGCCAGGAGCTTGGACTCGACCCCCGCAACCTCAACTAGGTGAGTACACACACACACACACACACACACACACACACATATTTATATATATATATATATATATATATATATATATATATATATATATATATATATATATATACACATATATATATATATATATATATATATATATATATAGATATATATATATATATATATATATATATATATATATATATATATATCCTCGAAAACCAGTATATCTGTAAACATTTATCCAGAGGTGGATTCGAACCAAGGACCTCACCCTCTACCCACACCGAGAGTCAAGTTCTGGTGCCCACAAGCATTCACCCAACTTGTATGATGCTGACGGGACCCGAATTATGCTCACCCGTCCTCTGTTATGCTCGTCAGTAATTAAATTAAAAAGAAAAACTTATTCATATCCTCGCAGGTGATTTGCTGCAATAGAAAACTGGCTGCTTTATGATCTTTAGTTTCTCTATCGAGTATTTTGCCTACTTGTCTTAGGAACTACGAGGTCAAGATCTGTGAACATACCGTTAGGTAGGTCAAGATCTGTGAACGCACCGTGAGGTAGGTCAAGATCTGCGAACGTACCAGAAGGTAGGCCAAGATCTGTGAACGTACCATGAGGTGGAAAAAGATCTGTGAACGTACCATGAGATAAATATAGTGATGAATAAGAGAAGAAGACACACGTTACACAGTTGACATTTTTAGGGACAACGTTTCGCTCTATTTATCGTGTCAACTCAAACCTCCACAATGAGCGAAACATTTAACTAAAAGTCTTGTGACTCGCATCTTTCCATCACAATTTCTTCTGGTTGGCGTTTGGTTTTCCTGAAGCTGGGGGTTTCCCCGCCTGCTGGGCTACACAGGAGACGAATGTTTGCAAATCCCACAGCATGTGCTTGCCAACTGCCCATGGAACCATGGCAACTCTTAAGTATTATTTATACTGTTATCAAAGTCTTCATATTCGGGGGCTGTTTGTGCTCTTCAGTGGGTTGGTGTCACTCTTTAATTATACTGTAAGCCGCTACACGCCCCGAGGCTTTAAAACTCTTCTCTACGGCAGAGATCATGGGTCAAATTAGTGTAACGATGCACCACTGCGAATATGCCTATGATGTGAGCAGGTGTGATGTGAACATGTAGGGGTTATAAAGCACCTGTGGAATGGGAAGCATTTAGGTTTGATTGGAGGAAGGGGAGGCTAAGTCCAGTTGCTCGAATCAAGAGGGGAGTGGCAAGATAAAGGATCTAGTTTAACACGAAGCATTGGAGGGTCAACACGAGTGTCCAGAGAGGAATTCAGGGCTGCCAATAAGAAAACACCTTCATGAGGAGTTTTCACCTTTAGGAGTTGAAGTCTAAATAATTTGAAATACCCTGAAAGTTCCTTTGAGCTAGAATTATTAAATAAACCAAATTTTCTTTCAGGATTTATTTAAATTTATAACTAAAGGATTGATTATATATATATATATATATCGTGCCGAATAGGCAGAACTTGCGATCTTGGCTTAAATAGCAACGCTCATCTTGCCATATAGGACAAGTGAAAATTTGTGTATGCAATAATTTTGCCAAAATCATTCTGAACCTAACGAAAAAGATATATTTCACTGTGTTTGTTTAGTATTAAATTATTGTAAACAAACCTAAAATATATTTAGTTGGGTTAGGCTAAAATAAATTGCTCTTGTTATAATAAGGTTAGGTAAGTTTTCTAAGATTCTTTTGGTGCAAAATTATAAATTTTTACATAAACTTTAATGAAAAAAATATATCTTTAAACGTATAAAAGAAAATTTCAGAAAGGATTTAGTTTTAAATGAGTTCTTGCTAATTGACCAGTTTTACATATTCGGCACGACATTATATATATATATGTATATATGTATGTATATATGTATATGTATATATGTATGTATATATGTATATGTATATATGTATGTATATATGTATGTATATATGTATGTATATATGTATGTATATATGTATGTATATATGTATATATATATGTATGTATATATGTATGTATATATGTATGTATATATGTATGTATATATGTATGTATATATGTATGTATATATGTATGTATATATATGTATATATATGTATATGTATATATATGTATATATATGTATATATATGTATATATATGTATATATATGTATATGTATATATATGTATATATATGTATATATATGTATATATGTATGTATATATACATATATATACATATATATACATATATATACATCTTTCTTTCAACACACCGGCCGTATCCCACTGAGGCAGGGTGGCCCAAAAAGAAAAACAGAAGTTTCTCATTTTTAATTTAGTAATATATACAGGAGAAGGGGTTACTAGCCCATTGCTCCCGGCATCTTAGTTGCCTCTTACAACACACATAGCTTACGGAGGAAGAATTCTGTTCCACTTCCCCATGGAGATAAGAGGAAATAAACAAGAATAAGAACTAGAAAGAAAATCGAAGAAAACCCAGAGGGGTGTGTATATATGTGCTTGAAGATTGAGACACTTATGCAGCATATGGGAATCTTTATTCAGGAAACGTTTCGCCACACAGTGGCTTCATCAGTCCAATACAAAGAGGAAGGCGTAAGGAGAGGAGGAGAATGAGGTAATCAGTCCCTCAACCTGGAGTCGATGTGTTCAGTCCATCAATCTTGTAGAATGTACAGCATAGGGCCGTAGACGTGGCTTATATACTGTAGTGAGGTGAGGTGAACCAGGCGGAGGCGGGGTCATAGTGGTACCATCCACTAGTGGATGGTACCACTATGACCCCGCCTCCGCCTGCTTCACCTCACCTCACTACAGTATATAAGCCACGTCTACGGCTCTATGCTGTACATTCTACAAGATTGATGGACTGAACACATCGACTCCAGGTTGAGGGACTGATTACCTCATTCTCCTCCTCTCCTTACGCCTTCCTCTTTGTATTGGACTGATGAAGCCACTGTGTGGCGATACGTTTCCTGAATAAAGATTCCCATATGCTGCATAAGTGTCTCAATCTTCAACTTGTCGGTTTTTCAAACCATTCATCACACATATATGTGCTTGTACATGTATGTGTAGTGTGATCTAAGTGTAAGTAGAAGTAGCAAGACGTACCTGAAATCTTGCATGTTCATGAGACAGAAAAAAAGACACCAGCAATCCTACCATCATGTAAAACAATTACAGGCTTTCGTTTTACACTCGCTTGGCAGGACAGTAGTACCTCCCTGGGTGGTTGCTGTCTACCAACCTACTACCTAGATATATATACATATATATACATATATACATATATATACATATACATATATATACATATACATATATACATATGTATATATATGTATATATGTATATGTATATATATGCATATATATGTGTATATGTATGTATATATGTATGTGTATATATGTGTATGTATATATGTATATATATGTGTATATATGTATATATATGTGTATATATGTATATATATGTGTATATATGTATATATATGTATATATATGTATATATATGTATATATATGTATATATATGTATATATATATGTGTATATATGTGTATATATGTATATATATGTGTATATATGTATATATATGTATGTATATGTATGTATATATATATGTATATATATGTATGTATGTATATGTATGTAATATATATGTACTCACCGCCTGTGTGTGTTTGTATGTGTTCACCTAGTTGTGATTACAGGGGTCGATTCATAGCTCCTGGCCCCGCCTCTTCACTGGTCGCTACTAGGTCACTCTCCCTGAACCATGAGCTTTATCGTATCTCTGCTTAAAGCTTCCCAGACTATTCCACTTCCTGACTACTGTGTGACTGAAGAAATACTTTCTAACATCCCTGTGATTCATCTGTGTCTTCAACTTCCAACTATGTCCCCTTTCAACTGTGTGTGTGTGTGTGTGTGTGTTTGTATGTGTGTGTGTGTACATACATGCATACATAAATACACACACACACACTCATATGCAGATGCACGCACTCACACGCACACACAGTGGCCAATTTATTAGGTACACCCTTCTAGTACTGGGTAGATCCCCGTGCTGGAAACATTCCTTAGAGATTCTGGTCTATGTTGGCATGATAGCATCACGCAGTTGCTGCAGTTTTGTCAGCTGTACATTCATGCTGAGAATTTCCTGTTCCACCACTCCCCAAAGATTTGTGTCAAATTCTGTCCTTACCATCTGCATGTCACAACAGGATTCACGATTTTTCAGACCAGGTGACGTTTTTCCAATCTTCAGTGTCCAGTTTTGGTGAGCCTGTATCCACTGTAGCCTTAGTTTCCTGTTCTTAGCTGACATTAGTGAAACCCGGTATGGTCTGCTGCTGTGGCCTATCCATTTCAAGGTTCCATGTGTTGTGTGTTCATAGATGCTATTCAGCATATCACTGTTGTAATGCGTGGTTGAGTTATTGTCACCTTCCTGTCAGCCTGTACCCGTCTGGGCATTCTCCTTTATCTTCTCTCATTATCAAGGCGTTTTTCACCCACAAAACTGTTGCTCACTGGACGTTTTATGCTTTTCACACCATTCTCTGTAAACTCTTGAAACTGTTGTGCGTGAAAGCCCCAGAAGATCGGCAGTTTCAGAGATAGTCACACCAGCTCTTCTGGCACCAATAATCATTCTAGGATCAAAGTCACTTAGATCACATTTCTTCCTCATTCTGATGTTCAGTCTCAACAACAACTGAACCTCTTAACCATGTTTACATGTTTTTAAGCACTAAGGTGTTGCCAGGTATATATATATATATATATATATATATATATATATATATATATATATATATATATATATATATATATATATATATATATATATATATATATATCAGCATAGTTGCTGATCCACTGTATATGTATATGTTATCTGAGTATCATAGTACCATCCATATGTTTTACATAGTTGACCCCTTGCTAGGCTCAGTGACTAGCTTGTGTGACGTCACGTGATGCCGCATGAGAGCGCTGCACTCCCGGCCTCATCCTCACTCCACGCTTAGGTCTACGACAGGCAACACAGGCAGGCTAGGCCTTCCCCTCTCACACTCTGCTAATATAAGTGTTACCATCCAACAATTGTGTTTAACTCCAACCACCACATCTCCACGAACCGTCCCGACAAATGGTGCCAGACCGCGGGGGTAAATTTGATATTTACGCAGATGTATGGAAATAACTTCTGTCAGCCGACGACGGACATTGTGTTGACCGCATGCTAGCCTAGTAGCCAGCTACCCTGTGCAAGCATCCACCAGCCTATTTGCTTCCTGCTTCCAAGTCAGTCTTTGTATCTTAGTGTTTTATCTGCTTATTTGCATTACTTTGGAGGGGTTGACCCGGGTTTGCAAATTAAGCCAAGCCACCAAGCCAGTCTGTGGGGGGGGGGAGGCCCAGCCTGCCTGTATTGCCTGTCGTAGACCTAAGCGCAGAGTGAGGACGAGGCTGGGAGCGCAGCGCTCTCATGTGGCATCACGTGACATCACACAAGCTAGTCACTGAGCCTAGCAAGTGGTCAACTATGTAAAACATATGGATTGTACTATGATACTCAGATAACATATACATATACAGTGGATCAGCAACTATGCTGACATATATATATATATATATATATATATGTGTGTGTATATATATATATATATATATATATATATATATATATATATATATATGTCGTGCCGAATATGTAAAACTGGTCAATTAGCAAGAATTCATTTAAAATTAAGTCTTTTCTAAAATTTTCTCTTACACGTTTAAAGATATATTTTTTTCATTAAAGTTAATGTAAAAATTTATAATTTTGCACCAAAAGAATCTTAGAAAACTTACCTAACCTTATTATGACAAGAGCAATTTATTTTAGCCTAACCCAACTAAATATATTTTAGATTTGTTTACAGTAATTTAATACTAAACAAACACAGTGAAATATATTTTTTTCGTTAGGTTCAGAATGATTTTGGCGAAATTATTGCATACACAAATTTTCACTTGTCCTATATGGCAAGATGAGCGTTGCTATTTAAGCTAAGATCGCAAGTTCTGCCTATTCGGCACGACATATATATATATATATATATATATATATATATATATATATATATATATATATATATATATATATATATATATATATATATATATATATATATATATTATATATATATATATATATATATATATATATATATTATATATATATATATATATATATATATATATATTATATATATATATATATATATATATATATATATATATATATATATATATATATATATATATATATATATATATATATATATATATATATAGGGATCAAAGTATTCTTAACTGGTGGTGTACAGGTAATAAGCAGTCTTAATGACCCTCATGTAGTCGACAAGCTTTAAACCTGACCAATCATTCAAGGCTTTTACATCCGTTCTAATTATTTTTTTCACTTCACTTTGAACCTGAGATTTTAAAAGCAATCTCTTGGTTCACATTAGTTTCTTTAAAAGTATATAGAAAAAATAAGCAAGTTAGTAAAGTCTTTAATCAGGGTGGCACCTGTTGACACAACATTGGCACCTGATGACGGAACAGAGGCACCTTATTGACACGACAGTGGCACCTGTTGGCACAGCAGTGGCACCTGATGACATAACAGTGGAGCCTGTTGACAGAACAGTAGCATCTGTTGACACAACAGTGGCGCTTGTTGATGGAACAGTGGCACCTGTTGACACAAGTCTTCGTTGCCGGTAAAGGGTTCTTGATTCAATGGACTGGAGTTACCTTCCCCCTTTTTCAAACAATTACCTCCTTATGATGTCATTGACCTTCTCATGCCTGGCATACTTCCCTTCTGCTGTGTGACACACGAGACCATGAAGTCCGAATTGATCAGCTGTCGCCCTGCCGCAAATACACCTATGTTCGGTGAGGATGGGGGCGGCTAGGCGAAGAGCAACACCAATCCGAATGGCCTGTGGGTCTAGTCGAGTGCCCAAGGAGGAATTGGGAACAGCTAACAGGAAATCTGAGTGTGGTGCCTTCACTGCCAGGAGACGAGCTTTGTCCTTTCCTGAGGCGTTGGAGAGCATTGTGTTTTTTTCCATGATCGGTTTGTCCCAGTGGGACTGTGTGTTCTTTGGGAGGAACTGGTCTACTGGAGGAATCTGTAAGGGTGTCCCACCGAATCACTGCTTCAGTAAACCTGGGGTCTTGAGCTCCTACCACGTCTCTCAAGCTTTCGCGAACAATCTTGACTAATGCACTGGAAGCCAAACACGAAGACAGAAAAGCAGGTAAAGCGGTATGCGTTGCTTTGCGCACCTCTGTACCTCCCAGTCGCACTGGGAGGGTTGCCTGATCGCATTGCTGATCCTCTAGTGACAGGTTCAGTGTCTTCTTAAGGGTTGACCTCAGGTGTGCGTCATATTCGTGGAGTGTTGGGTTGTCAAAAGAGGGTGCACACCTCAGGAAGTAAGTGAGTCTTGGAATAGTAAGGAGATACAGAGCATCATGGGCATCAAGATTGCTTATTCTCTCCTCCATTCTCATCAGGTCATTCAATTTGTCCTTGAGGACTGTGTCGATGGCCTGGTGACCCAGCGGTGCTCTCAACAGGGTACTGTTGGACGGAGTGGTAGTAGAGACTTCTGGGAGGATTCTTCGCACAGCATTGATTATTTCCTGGTTCGCCGTGATGATTTCACACTTGGAGGGATTGAGGATGAGTCCCAAGTCTTCTCCCTGTGTTTTCACCAGTTGTAGGTCCCCTACCAGGGACTCTTCAGTACTTGCCAGAGTGCCATCATCCAGGTACCAGATGTTGAGCTCGCTGCGTAGGCTGGAAGTTAGTTCTCTTAATGCCAAGCAGAAGAGAAATGGAGCTAGTGGGTCACCCTGCTGAACACCTTCTGATGAGAGAATTTCATGTTCTCCAAACAAAAGAATTGAGGGTTTGCTGTAGCCGGCTGAAATGAAGGGAAAAAGACTGGGGAACCGATCCCGAACAGCTGGCAAGACAGCATCTCTTTTCACCATATTAAAGGCATTTCTAAAATCAAGTTTGACAACGGCCTTGTCTTCTGGTAGGTCCCTGATGTAGGCCCTTGCCGCATGAGCTGCAGCTTCACTGCCTTGAGAGACCCCAAAGCCCAGTTATATATATATATATATATATATATATATATATATATATATATATATATATATATATATATTATAGTATATTAGAGCTCAGTATATAGACACCAGGGGTTGGGTTCAGTGCAACCTGCAACTGCAGAAGTAATTAATGTCACTTTCTTGGCAGGGGGAGAGGGGAGGAGGGGACTTGTTAGACCCTTTCCCCTCACCCCTCTTCCTCCACCCTACTACGGCCACCCCACCCAGCCCACTCCCACCCCACCCACCCCACCGCCACCCCACCAAGCCTACCGCCACCCCACCCAGCCCACTGCCTCCTCACCGAGCCCAGTGCCTCCCCACCCAGCCCACTGCCTCCCCACAACTCCCAAGATATGATTTATCACTGCCTTACAAGTGAACTGCTTGAAAGGTCATGAAGACACTTGTATAGATGGAAGACGAGGAAGATGATGGTGGCGATGATGTAGGAGCAGATAACTGGTAAAGAGGAAGGAGAGAGAGAGAGAGAGAGAGAGAGAGAGAGAGAGAGAGAGAGGTGAAAATGATTGGTAGGGAGACGGTGAAGAGAGGGATGATGGTATAGGAGATTAAAAGGGAAAGAGAGGAATGTAAGAATATGATGGGGCGTCAGGATGGGGTAGTCAGGATGGGGTAGTCAGGATGGGGTAGTCAGGATGGGGTAGTCAGGATGGGGTAGTCAGGATGGGGAAGTCAGGATAGGGTAGTCAGGATGGGGGCGTCAGGATGGGGCGTCAGGATGGGGGAGCCAGGATGGGGGAGTCAGGAGTGGGGGGAGTCAGGAGTGGGGGAGTCAGGAGTGGGGGAGTCAGGAGTGGGGGAGTCAGGAGTGGGGGAGTCAGGAGTGGGGGAGTCAGGAGTGGGGAAGTCAGGAGAGGGTAGTCAGGATAGGGTAGTCAGGATGGGGTAGTCAGGATGGGGTAGTCAGGATGGGGAAGTCAGGATAGGGTAGTCAGGATGGGGGCGTCAGGATGGGGAGTCAGGATGGGGGAGCCAGGATGGGGGAGTCAGGAGTGGGGGGAGTCAGGAGTGGGGGCGTCAGGAGTGGGGGAGTCAGGAGTGGGGGAGTCAGGAGTGGGGGAGTCAGGAGTGGGGGAGTCAGGAGTGGGGGAGTCAGGAGTGGGGAAGTCAGGATAGGGTAGTCAGGATAGGGTAGTCAGGATGGGGGCGTCAGGATGGGTTAGTCAGGATGGGTTAGTCAGGTTGGGGGAGTCAGGATGGGGAGTCGGGATGGGAAATCAGGATGGGGAAGTCAGGCTGGGTGAGTCAGGATGGGGGAGTCAGGATGGAGGAGTCAGGATGGGGAGTCAGGATGGGGAGTCAGGGTGGGGCAATCAGGATGGGGAAGTCAGGCTGGGTGAGTCAGGCTGGGTGAGTCAGGCTGGGTGAGTCAGGCTGGGTGAGTCAGGCTGGGTGAGTCAGGCTGGGTGAGTCAGGATGGGGGAGTCAGGATGGGGGAGTCAGGATGGGGGAGTCAGGATGGGGGAGTCAGGATGGGGGAGTCAGGATGGGGGAGTCAGGATGGGGGAGTCAGGATGGGGGAGTCAGGATGGGGGAGTCAGGATGGGGAGTCAGGATGGGGTAGTCAAGATGGGGGAGTCTGGAACTGTTTAGTTGTTCAGCTCTGTTAACAAATTTCTGACATCAATACCAGTTAGCTGCCATTACTAGTCCGCTACTATCCTTACTAGTTAACTGTTATGGCTCTCTCTCTCTCGCTCGACATGCTTCATCATGTGTGTTGATTCATGTAAGGGACCTGGGAGTAGTAATGTCTGAGGATCTCACTTTCAAGGATCACAACAGTGCCACGATCGCACGTGCAAAGAAAATGATAGGATGGATAATGAGAACTTTCAAAACGAGAGATGCCAAGCCCATGATGATCCTTTTCAAATCACTTGTTCTCTCTAGGCTGGAATACTGCTGTACATTAACATCTCCATTCAAAGCAGGTGAAATCGCAGATCTAGAGAGTGTACAGAGATCCTTTACTGCACGTATAAGTTCTGTCAAGCACCGTAACTACTGGGAACGCTTGGAAGCACTTGACTTGTACTCGTTGGAACGCAGGAGGGAGAGATATATCATAATCTACACTTGGAAAATCTTGGAAGGAATGGTCCCAAATCTGCACACAGAAATCACTCCCTACGAAAGTAAAAGACTGGGCAGGCGATGCAAAATGCCCCCAATAAAAAGTAGGGGCGCCATTGGTACACTAAGAGAAAACACCATAAGTGTCCGGGGCCCAAAACTGTTCAACAGCCTCCCATCAAGCATTAGGGGAATTGCCAATAAACCCCTGGCTGCCTTCAAGAGAGAGCTGGACAGATACCTAAAGTCAGTGCCGGATCAGCCGGGCTGTGGCTCGTACGTCGGACTGCGTGCGGCCAGCAGTAACAGCCTAGTTGATCAGGCCCTGATCCATCGGGAGGCCTGGTCATGGACCGGGCCGCGGGGGCGTTGATCCCCGGAATAACCTCCAGGTAACCTCCAGGTATGCTGGTGCTGCAAGAAGGTCCTGACATGTGTCGTGTGTGAGGTATGAAAATGCAGATACCTAAAAGTTAGTCTTACATTAACCTAATTCACATTGTCTACATAAGATATTAAATGTGTGTGTGTTTGTACTCACCTAATTGTGGTTGCAGGGGAGACACAGCTCCTGGCCCCACCTCTTCATTGGCCACTACTAGGTCACTCTTCCTGCTCCATGAGCTTTATCATACCTCTTCTTAAAGTTATGAATGGATCCTGCCTCCACTACATCACTTCCCAGGCTATTCCAGTTCCTGACAACAGTATGACTGAAGAAATACTTCCTAACATTCAATTTCTAACTGTGACTCCTTGTTGCTATGTCCCATCTCTGGAACATCCTGTTTCTGTCCACCTTGTGGATTCCTCTCAGTATTATTTATGTCGTTATCATATCCCCCCTATCTCTCCTGTCTTCCAGTGTCGTCAGGTCGATTTCCCTTAACTTATCCTCGTAGGACTTGTGCCAGGCACACACACCTAGCCAAGTCCCTTAGCTCCAGGACTAGTCTTGTTGCAAGCCTTTACACTTTCTCTAATTTCCTTACGTGCTTGGCTAGGTGTGGGTTTCAGACTGGCGTGCGTGTGTGTGTGTGTGTGTACGTGTACTCACCTATATGTACTCACCTATATGTGGTTGCACGGGTCGGGTCATAGCTCGTGTGTGTGTGTGTGTGTGTGTGTGTGTGTCTGCACGCGTGTGCGAATGCACGTACCTATGCACTCACTGGCGCACATCCCTCAGACATAACAAACAGTTAAATAAATAATCAGATACAGTAATCACATTAGTACCGCTGCTTCTCTCGTTACCTCCCTAAACGGCAAATTTTATGATCTCGTTAAAATATGACTTTCTTATAGTTTTTCCCGTACCAAACGCACTGGCGAGACACACAACAAGCATTTAATGCTAGTTGTAAATCCTGGAACGAGTTAGTAATGACTAGCGAGGCTGCACCTAACAAGTGCCTGAGCCTTGTAACCAGGCTGCTTGCCGGGGTAATGAGCCAGGTATCCGCACTTTAGGAAGCGTCCTACAAACTATTATTATACCCATGAATAATCTCCACATCCGTAGGATGAATGGAAAGTAAGTTCATTTCCTGGAATAGAGAGAGAGAGAAAGAGAGAGTCCTGTGAACGGTATCATTCTGGAAAGAACCGCTAAGACAGACTAGGCAGTATTAAGGAGCGATACTGGCTAACTACTGGAAGGGAGATAGGATCCTTTGATGCCAGGCTGATGTTAGCACGCAATTACACCGATGAGTGAGATAATTAATATAAGTGCTGAGTGGCTTCCCCTTCCCTACACTCTCCCGTTACGTTAACTGAAATGTTATACTGCCGCGACTATCAGTGTTAATATAAGGAATGGTATGGTGATAACGACAAGATGTGGGAAAACGACACTTATGAATTGTCCTGAGGTGTACTTATCTTTTTCTATATTATGGTAACAGTTGTGAGGACTGCGACTGCTGACTCAGAAGGTTCGTCGAGTAACATGCATGTCCAACAGTACGCCATTTTCATTTCCGAAACGTTTCGCCTGCTCTGCAGGCTTCTTCAGACGAATACAGAAGTTACTAAAACATTGGAGGCATCATAAACATTGCAGAAGTAAATATAAGGTAAACAGTCTCCCAGCCCTGAAGTAATTCTGAGAAGAGCTTCAGCCCCGAAGTCCCCATAGTTTCGACTGCAGAACAGGCAAAACGTTTTGGAAAGATACACTACTGTTACACGTGTATCTTGTTCTTGTCAGTATTGTATACCCTGGTGTGTGTGCTTGGCACAAGTCACCTGCTTGTAGGAACTGCTGCTCATCTCTGACACTTGCGGCATGTCAGTGTTTATACCAGGGTAACTGAAGGCCGCAGGGAACCCGGGATACCAGTAGGTGCCTCGGGAAGACTTTAAGATTACCTTCCCTCTAAGATTACCTGCCCTCCCTGACACTGGCGTCTAGACCTGCCCTCCCTGACACTGGCGTCTAGACCTGCCCTCCCTAACACTGGCGTCTTGACCTGCACTCCCTAACACTGGCATCTAGACCTGCCCTCCCTGACACTGGCGTCTAGACCTGCCCTCCCTAACGTTGGCGTCTAGACCTGCCTTCCCTAACACTGGCGTCTAAACCTGCCCTCCCTAACACTGGCGTCTAAACCTGCCCTCCCTAACACTGGCGTCTAAACCTGCCCTCCCTAACACTGGCGTCTAAACCTGCCCTCCCTAACACTGGCGTCTAGACCTGCCCTCCCTAACACTGGCGTCTAGACCTGCCCTCCCTAACACTGGCGTCTAGACCTGCCCTCCCTAACACTGGCGTCTAGACCTGCCCTCCCTAACACTGGCGTCTAGACCTGCCCTCCCTAACACTGGCGTCTAGACCTGCCTCCCTAACACTGGCGTCTAGACCTGCCCTCCCTAACACTGGCGTCTAGACCTGCCCTCCCTAACACTGGCGTCTAGACCTGCCCTCCCTAACACTGGCGTCTAGACCTGCCCTCCCTGACATTGGCGTCTAGACCTGCCCTCCCTGACATTGGCGTCTAGACGTGCCCTCCCTGACACTGGCGTCTAGACCTGCCCTCCCTGACACTGGCGTCTAGACCTGCCCTCCCTAACACTGGCGTCTAGACCTGCCCTCCCTAACACTGGCGTCTAGACCTGCCCTCCCTAACACTGGCGTCTAGACCTGCCCTCCCTAACACTGGCGTCTAGACCTGCCCTCCCTAACACTGGCGTCTAGACCTGCCCTCCCTAACACTGGCGTCTAGACCTGCCCTCCCTAACACTGGCGTCTAGACCTGCCCTCCCTAACACTGGCGTCTAGACCTGCCCTCCCTAACACTGGCGTCTAGACCTGCCCTCCCTAACACTGGCGTCTAGACCTGCCCTCCCTAACACTGGCGTCTAGACCTGCCCTCCCTAACACTGGCGTCTAGACCTGCCCTCCCTAACACTGGCGTCTAGACCTGCCCTCCCTAACACTGGCGTCTAGACCTGCCCTCCCTAACACTGGCGTCTAGACCTGCCCTCCCTAACACTGGCGTCTAGACCTGCCCTCCCTAACACTGGCGTCTAGACCTGCCCTCCCTAACACTGGCGTCTAGACCTGCCCTCCCTAACACTGGCGTCTAGACCTGCCCTCCCTAACACTGGCGTCTAGACCTGCCCTCCCTAACACTGGCGTCTAGACCTGCCCTCCCTAACACTGGCGTCTAGACCTGCCCTCCCTAACACTGGCGTCTAGACCTGCCCTCCCTAACACTGGCGTCTAGACCTGCCCTCCCTAACACTGGCGTCTAGACCTGCCCTCCCCCTGGCGTCTAGACCTGCCCTCCCTACCACTGGCGTCTAGACCTGCCCTCCCTAACACTGGCGTCTAGACCTGCCCTCCCTAACACTGGCGTCTAGACCTGCCCTCCCTAACACTGGCGTCTAGACCTGCCCTCCCTAACACTGGCGTCTAGACCTGCCCTCCCTAACACTGGCGTCTAGACCTGCCCTCCCTAACACTGGCGTCTAGACCTGCCCTCCCTAACACTGGCGTCTAGACCTGCCCTCCCTAACACTGGCGTCTAGACCTGCCCTCCCTAACACTGGCGTCTAGACCTGCCCTCCCTAACACTGGCGTCTAGACCTGCCCTCCCTAACACTGGCGTCTAGACCTGCCCTCCCTAACACTGGCGTCTAGACCTGCCCTCCCTAACACTGGCGTCTAGACCTGCCCTCCCTAACACTGGCGTCTAGACCTGCCCTCCCTAACACTGGCGTCTAGACCTGCCCTCCCTAACACTGGCGTCTAGACCTGCCCTCCCTAACACTGGCGTCTAGACCTGCCCTCCCTAACACTGACGTCCCCACACTTCAAGACGACATTCCTCGCTGCTCATAATGGTACCACTACATTATTTGAATCTCTTCTCTCTGTCTCTGTATCTCTCTCTCTCTCTTTCTCTCTCTCTTTCTCTCTCTTTCTCTCTCTCTTTCTCTCTCTCTTTCTCTCTCTCTTTCTCTCTCTCTCTCTCTCTCTTTCTCTCTTTCTCTCTCTCTTTCTCTCTCTCTTTCTCTCTCTCTTTCTCTCTCTCTCTCTCTCTCTTTCTCTCTCTCTTTCTCTCTCTCTTTCTCTCTCTCTCTTTCTCTCTCTCTCTCTCTCTCTCTCTCTCTCTCTCTCTCTCTCTCTCTCTCTCTCTCTCTCTCTCTCTCTCTCTCTCTTTCTCTGCTTAATTTACCTACTCTTTCTCATTATATTTTCACGAAATATCTCTGTCTTATTACTCATATATCATTTCCCTACATTACGATCCCAATAGAGGTTAAATAGCGCCCGGGAAATGGATGTAAAGTTTGATCCGAGGAAGTGGAGAGCGGCTTCAACTCCTTGAATCAAGAGCTCTTGGGCATCATGGGCGAAGGGTCCACATAGTATCAGCCTCAGGTTGAACATATCAAGTTCGTCCAGCTGGTCTCTTTTTCTCCTTCACGCGGTGGTTCATCAATTACCTCATTACTGCTGCCAGTAATGTAGCTTAACACATTTCCAGCCAGTCCCCAGTAGTGTGTGTGTGTGTGTGTGTGTGTGTGTGTGTGTGTGTGTGTGTGTGTGTGTGTGTGGCATGTCAGTGGGTGGCCCCACAGACGGCAGCTTGTGTTTACCTGACCTTTACTCCGTCTGGCTCTTGACCTCTCCTAACTTCCTGTTCGTCTGGATCCTTAACCTTGCTTGACCTCTCTTCCGAGTGACTTAGGATCTTTCTTTTACATCTGTCTAACTACTCTGTAATACCTCGCTAATCTAATCATTGTCTGGTGTTTGTGTCAATCTCAACCAGTCTTCTCCTCCTCTCCCTCTTTTCCTTCCTGTTAACTCTCTCTCCTACCCGCATCATCCTGCCTCCTTTAAAACACATCTTCCTGCTATTACCTACTCTGGTATCGTTTTTACTTAGGAATTTCTAAGAATTGTAATTGTAGTTTCTCAGTCAGAAGGTATACAACAAAAAGTCTGTCAGTATACGATTCATTTATGTGGTATAACTGTAACCGATTTCAAGGGCCTTACTAACGTACGCATTAGCCCGGCCTTTAGTCAAGCTTACTTGATGCTTGTTCAACCAGGCCATTGTTATCAGCGGCTTGCTGGTCTTGGCGGAGGTAGTGATCTAGTTTCCTCCTGAAGACTTCTGAATTTGTTGCAACCATATCTGCTGGTGTCAGGTTAGTCATGTCCCATGAATGTTTATATCTGCTGGTATCAGGTTAAAGAGTCATGTCCCATGAATGTTTATATCTGCTGGTATCAGGTTAAAGAGTCATGTCCCATGAATGTTTATATCTGCTGGTGTCAGGTTAAAGAGTCATGTCTCATGAATGTTTATATCTGCTGGTGTCAGGTTAAAGAGTCATGTCCCATGAATGTTTATATCTGCTGGTGTCAGGTTAAAGAGTCATGTCTCATGAATGTTTATATCTGCTGGTGTCAGGTTAGAGTCATGTCTCATGAATGTTTATATCTGCTGGTATCAGGTTAAAGAGTCATGTCTCATGAATGTTTATATCTGCTGGTGTCAGGTTAGAGTCATGTCTCATGAATGTTTATATCTGCTGGTATCAGGTTAAAGAGTCATGTCACATGAATGTTTATATCTGCTGGTGTCAGGTTAAAGAGTCATGTCCCATGAATGTTTACACAATGTTTTCTTAACGTGTGTGTGACGCCCTTGCTTTTCACTGGATTTATTTTACACTTTCTTTCTTGTCTTCGTTTCAATAAGAGTGTGTGTGTAGATTTGGGTCCTGGCCCACTAATATCTTCTTATATATTATCAGGCATTTCTCTTTTTTTTTTTTTTTTTTGGTTCAAAATAGTATAGTGAAAGTACTTTGAGGCGTTTTCAGCAGGTAATAAGCAATCTATAAATTTTCCAGCTCTATATGTTTTGTCAGCACTTAGCAAAATTCCAGACGTGAGAGCATAATTGATTTGAGTAGTACCATTAATGGAGTTATTTCTGTTTTGAAAGTTCTTATTACCTACCCTGTTATTTTTTTTCTGACCTTCCTGCATTGGCTGTATTTTATCTAAATGATATATCTCTCAATATTATTTATAAGTCTTTTACCTGTTTCTTTTACTATGAAATGATCGGCTGTGTTCTGTAGTGTGCTCATTTCGAATTCTTCATTGAACATTTTATCTCCATTAGCAAATTTGAAAATTGTTAATATCTATTTTTTTCTGAATCTTCTTCTGGGGTGACTTTCATATTTATTTTGGTATCCTCCGCAAATGATACGAAACTGTGACTAGTGTTTTTTTTTTTTATCTGTGTCTGCTATGAGGAGTAGAATGAAATCAGCTCAGATGCGTCCACACCACCGTATGACCTTCGATGGCGGGTACAACATCTAGCTTGGCTGGATGCGCCATTGTTAAGGATTGTGTGGTCTAGTGGTCTAAAGCGTCATGCGTTTTCGCTCACCATGAGGCGGGCCAAAACAGCATGGGTTCGACTCCTAGGATAGTGCAGCGTTTATATATATATATATATATATATATATATATATATATATATATGACCTTGTATACTTCTGTATTCAGCTTTTTGAAACATTATTGTGAGTTAAGAGTGGTTAGGATGGTTTCCCAAGGAATGTTTGTTTATTTTATCGCAGCTATTCCTTGGATTCTTGGAATTAAAATGACTACACTCGCCCTCCCGCGGGCTAGCTCCTACGTTATCCACACATCAGTTTATTCTCTCGTTTGTCTTTCAGTTAGGTTAATTAAGAGTTTACTGCACATCACTGAAGATTATCTGGAATACTTTCATTTTTTGTAGGTTATTTTATCTCCAACACTCCCACTACTCTCCTACACCACCACCACCACCTAGCCAACACTAACACTATCACCACCACTACTCTCCTATACCACCACCACCACCTAGCCAACATTAACACTATCACCACCACTACTCTCCTACACCACCACCACCACCACCCAACCAACACTACCACTATCTCCGCCACCACCACCACCTAACCATCACTACTCTCTCCAACACTACAACTTCTACCACCACCACTACTACCATCACCACCACTGCCACCGCTGCCACCACTATTACTACCACCACCACCAACCACCATCGCCAACCACCACCAACCACCATCAACCACCACCAACCATCAACCACCACCATCAACCACCACCAACCATCAACCACCAACCACCAACCACCACACACTCTTCTTACGTACCAACGTTTCCCACCGAGCCTAAACTCTTGTCACAAGACAGTATAGTGTTAGGTCTGGAGGTGAATTATAAAGCGGTGTTAAAAATATATACATCTGTTTTCCTAACTCTCCAACACTTGTATCGTTTCTTCAGACGAAGGATAATTTTTTTCTCTCGAAAAGTGTTAAGGTGGACACTTACTGTACACTTTATAGGCATGTTATAAAGTGGATAATAGCAGTTTGGAATAAATTTGCAAGTGACCAATAAATTTTTTTACAGAGATAAACGAGTAATTTTTTCACAGTGGACCATGAATAATAATGTTAAACCTTCACTACTGACAGCAATCACTGACTCATTTATTGTCGAATATACACACGAGAATTAACATATTAGAATAAATACAGGGGAATTAACATATTAAACTTAGTAGAATTAACATATTAGAATAAACTTAGTAGAATTAACATATTAAAATACATCGACACCATGCCCAACCCTTTTTAGGGTAGGGTAGCTGCCCGAGCCCTAGCTCCCAGCTCACAAGACTGTCATTCCCAATAACCCCCTTGGGGCGGGCTGTCATTCCCAATAACCCCCTTGGGGCGGGGATGGCAGACCAGAGAGGTCTAGCTTCTCCCTACGAGCCCCGTGAGGGCGGGGAATGTGGCTAGGCCTGGGGACAGTTGGTCCCAAAGATGAGGAGGTACTTGTACCTCCTCCCATGGGAGACTTAAGTCTCAGACACTCCCTAAAGAGGGAGCCAAGGCCGGGCCACCACTTGGAAAAGGCCCGGGCCGGGAGAATACCGGCGAATCTTTAATGAAAATAATAATAGAATAAACACACGAGAATTAACATATTAGAATAGGATAGCAGATGAACAAGGAGGCTTTAGGAAAGGTAGGGGGTGTGTGGACCAGGTGTTTACAGTGAAACATATAAGTGAACAGTATTTAGATAAGGCTAAAGAGGTCTTTGTGGCATTTATGGATTTGGAAAAGGCGTATGACAGGGTGGATAGGGGGGCAATGTGGCAGATGTTGCAGGTGTATGGTGTAGGAGGTAGGTTACTGAAAGCAGTGAAAAGTTTTTACGAGGATAGTGAGGCTCAAGTTAGAGTATGTAGGAAAGAGGGAAATTATTTCCCAGTAAAAGTAGGCCTTAGACAAGGATGTGTGATGTCACCGTGGTTGTTTAATATATTTATAGATGGGGTTGTAAGAGAAGTAAATGCGAGGGTCTTGGCAAGAGGCGTGGAGTTAAAAGATAAAGAATCACACATAAAGTGGGAGTTGTCACAGTTGCTCTTTGCTGATGACACTGTGCTCTTGGGAGATTCTGAAGAGAAGTTGCAGAGATTGATGGATGAATTTGGTAGGGTGTGCAAAAGAAGAAAATTGAAAGTGAATACAGGAAAGAGTAAGGTTATGAGGATAACAAAAAGATTAGGTGATGAAAGATTGGATATCAGATTGGAGGGAGAGAGTATGGAGGAGGTGAATGTATTCAGATATTTGGGAGTGGACGTGTCAGCGGATGGGTCTATGAAAGATGAGGTGAATCATAGAATTGATGAGGGGAAAAGGGTGAGTGGTGCACTTAGGAGTCTGTGGAGACAAAGAACTTTGTCCTTGGAGGCAAAGAGGGGAATGTATGAGAGTATAGTTTTACCAACGCTCTTATATGGGTGTGAAGCATGGGTGATGAATGTTGCAGCGAGGAGAAGGCTGGAGGCAGTGGAGATGTCATGTCTGAGAGCAATGTGTGGTGTGAATATAATGCAGAGAATTCGTAGTTTGGAAGTTAGGAGGAGATGCGGGATTACCAAAACTGTTGTCCAGAGGGCTGAGGAAGGGTTGTTGAGGTGGTTCGGACATGTGGAGAGAATGGAGCAAAACAGAATGACTTCAAGAGTGTATCAGTCTGTAGTGGAAGGAAGGCGGGGTAGGGGTCGGCCTAGGAAAGGTTGGAGGGAGGGGGTAAAGGAGGTTTTGTGTGCGAGGGGCTTGGACTTCCAGCAGGCATGCGTGAGCGTGTTTGATAGGAGTGAATGGAGACAAATGGTTTTTAATACTTGACGTGCTGTTGGAGTGTGAGCAAAGTAACATTTATGAAGGGGTTCAGGGAAACCGGCAGGCCGGACTTGAGTCCTGGAGATAGGAAGTACAGTGCCTGCACTCTGAAGGAGGGGTGTTAATGTTGCAGTTTAAAAACTGTAGTGTAAAGCACCCTTCTGGCAAGACAGTGATGGAGTGAATGATGGTGAAAGTTTTACTTTTTCGGGCCACCCTGCCTTGGTGGGAATCGGCCAGTGTGATAATAAAAATAAATAATAAACATAGAATCAACATACTATGTTAATTCTACTAATTATATTCTGTGTTAATTCTACTAAGTTTAGTAAAATAAACATAGTTGAATTAACATGTTAATACACAAATAACCCGCACATAAAAGAGAGAAGCTTACGACGACGTTTCGGTCCGACTTGGACCATTGATTTTGTCAGTGGTCCAAGTCGGACCGAAACGTCGTCGTAAGCTTCTCTCTTTTTGTGCGGGTTATTTGTGTATCGTTCCAGCCACGGTATTGTGCCTTTTTGTTATTTGTTAACATGTTAATTCTACTAAGTTTATTCTAATAAGCTAATTCTAATATTTTAATATGTTAATTTCACAAAGTTTCGTAAAGTTAGTAATATTAACATATTAAAATTAACATAGAACAGTTAACATAAAATAATATATTATAATCGGTGAACGTTCTTGTAGTACAGTGAACGTTCTTGTAGTCCAGTGAACGTTCTTGTACAGTGAACGTTCTTTTAGTACAGTGAACGTTCTTGTAGTACAGTGAACGTTCTTGTAGTACAGTGAACGTTCTTGTAGTACAGTGAACGTTCTTGTAGTACAGTGAACGTTCTTGCAGTACAGTGAACGTTCTTGTAGTCCAGTGAACGTTCTTGTACAGTGAACGTTCTTGTAGTCCAGTGAACGTTCTTGTACAGTGAACGTTCTTGTAGTACAGTGAACGTTCTTGTAGTACAGTGAACGTTCTTGTAGTACAGTGAACGTTCTTGTAGCACAACGAACATTCTTATAGTACACTGAACGTTCTTGTACAGTGAACGTTCTTGTAGTCCAGTGAACGTTCTTGTACAGTGAACGTTCTTGTAGTACAGTGAACGTTCTTGTAGTACAGTGAACGTTCTTGTAGTACAGTGAACGTTCTTGTAGCACAACGAACATTCTTATAGTACATTCTTGTATGAACGTTCTTGTACAGTGAACGTTCTTGTAGTACAGTGAACGTTCTTGTAGTACAGTGAACGTTCTTGTAACGTTCTTGTAGTACAGTGAACGTTCTTGCAGTACAGTTGAGTACAGTGCTTCTTGTAGTACAGTGAACGTTCTTGTAGTACAGTGAACGTTCTTGTAGCACAACGAACATTCTTATAGTACACTGAACGTTCTTGTACAGTGAACGTTCTTGTACATTGAACGTGCTTGTACAATGAACGTTATTGTACGGTGAACGTTCTTGTACAGTGAACGTTCTTATAGTGAACGTTCTTATAATAGTGAACGTTCTTTCAGTACAGTGAACGTTCTTGTAGTCCAGTGAACTTTCTTGTACAGTGAACGTTCTTACAATACAGTGAACGTTCTTCTAGTACAGTGAACGTTTTTGTAGTACAAGGAACGTTCTTGTAGTACAGTGAGGGTTCTTGTAGTACAATGAACGTTCTTGCAGTACAGCGAACGTTCTTGCAGTACAGTTAACGTTCTTGTAGAAGAGTGAACGTTCTTGTAGTACAGTGAACGTTCTTGTAGAAGAGTGAACGTTCTTTTAGTACAGTGAACGTTCTTGTAGTACAGTGAAAGTTCTTGCAGTACAGTGAAAGTTCTTGCAGTACAGTGAAAGTTCTTGCAGAACATTGAATGTTCTTGTAGTACATTGAATGTTCTTGCACTACAGTGAACGTCCTGGTAGTACAGTGAACGTTCTTGTGGTTCAGTGAATGTTCTTGTACTGTGAACGCTTTGGAGTACAGTGAACGTGCTTTTAGTACAGTGAACATTTTTGTAGTACAGTGAACATTGTTGTACAATGAACGTTCTTGTGGTATAGTGAACGTTCTTGTACAGTGAACGTTCTTGTACAATTAACGTTCTTGTAGTACAGTGAACGTTCTTGAAGTAGTGAACGTTCTTCCACTACAGTGAACGTTCTTGTAGTACAGTGAACGTTCTTGTGCAGTGAACGTTCTTGTGGTACAGTGAACGTTCTTGTACAATGAACCTTCTTGTAGTACAGTGAACATTCTTGTACAGTGAACGTTCATGTAATACAGTGAACGTTCTTGTACAGTGAACGTTTTTGTATTACAGTGAACGTTCTTGTAGTACAGTGACCGTTCTTGTGGTACAGTGAACGTTCTTGTAGTACAGTGAACGTTCTTGTAGTACAATTAACGTTCTTGTAGTACAGTGAACGTTTTTGAAGTGAACGTTCTTACAGTACAGTGAACGTTCTTGTGGTATAGTGAACGTTCTTGTAGTACAGTGAACATTCTTGTAGTACTGTGAACATTGTTGTACAGTGAACGTTCTTGTAATACAGTGAACGTTCTTGTAGTACAGTGAGCGCTTTTGTAGTACAGTGAACGTTCTTGTGGTACAGTTAACGTTCTTATGGTACAGTGAACGTTCTTGTAGTACAGTGAGCGTTCTTATAGTACAGTGATCGTTCTTGCAGTACAGTGAACGTTCTTGTAGTACAGTGAACGTTCTTGTAGTACAGTGAACGTTCTTGTGGTACAGCAAACGTTCTTATACTACAGTGATCGTTCTTGCAGTACAATGAACGTTCATGCAGTACAGTGATCGTTCATGCCGTACAATGAACGTTCTTGCACTACAGTGGACGTTCTTGCAGTACAGTAAACGTTCCTGCAGTACAGCGAACGTTCTTGCAGTACAGTGAACGTTCTTGCAGTACAGCGAACGTTTTTGCAATGCAGTGAATGTTCCTTCAGTACAGTGAAAGTTCTTGCAGTACAGTGAACGTTTTTGCAGTACAGTGAACGTTCTTACAATACAGTGAACGATTTTTCAGTACAGTGAGCGTTCTTGCAGTACTGTGAACGTTCTTCCAATACAGTGAACGTTCTTGCAGTACAGTGAACGTTCTTGTAGTACAGTGACCGTTCTTGCAGTATACTAAACGTTCTTGCAGTACATTGAACGTTTTTGCGGTACAGTGAACGTCCCTGCAGTACAGTGAACGTTCTTGCAGTACAATGAACGTTTTAGCAGTACAGTGAACTTCCTTGCAGTACAGGGAACGTTCTTGCAGTACAGTGAACGTTTTTGCGTTACAGTGAGCGTTCTTGCATTAGAGTGAACGTTCTTTCAGTATAATGAACGTTCTTACAGTACAGTGAACGTTTTTTGCTGTACTGTAAACGTTCTTGCAGTACAGTGAACGTTCTTGCAGTTCAGTGAACCTTTTTGCAGTACAGTGAACGGTCTTACAGTACAGTGAACGTTCTTGCAGTACAGTGAACGTCCTTGCAGTACAATGAACGTTCTTTCAGGACAGTGAACGTTTTTTCAGCAGAGTGAGCGTTCATGCAGTACTGTGAAGGTTCTTGCAGTACAGTGAACGTCCTTGCAGTACAATGAACGCTCCTGCAGTACAGTGAACGTTCCTGCAGTACAGTGAGCGTTTTTGCAGTACAGTGAACGTTCCTGCAGTACAGTGAACGTTCTTGCAGTAGAGTGAACGCTCTTGCAGTACAGTGAACGTTCTTGCAGTATAGTGAACGTTTTTGCGTTACAGTGAGCGTTCTTGCAGTACAGTGAACGTTCTTATAGTACAATGAGCGTTCTTGCGGTACAGTGAACGTTGTTGCAGTACAGTGAACGTTTTTGCAGTACAGTGGACGTTCTTACAGTGCAGTGAACGTTCTTGCAGTACAGTGAATTTTCTTGCAGTACAATGAACGTTCTTACAGTACAGTGAACGTTTTTTTCAGTACAGTGAGCGTACTTGCAGTACTGTGAACGTTCTTGCAGTACAGTGAACGTTTTTTGCGGCACAGTAGTTCTTGTAGTACAGTAAACGTTCTTCCAGTGTGAACGTTTTTGCACTTTACTGAACGTTCTTGCAGTACAGTTGACGATCTTACGGTACAGTGAATGTTCTTGCATTAGATTGAACGTTCTTGCAGCGTGAACGTTTATTGCGGGACAGTGAGCGTTCTTACGGTACAATGAACGTTCTTGTAATACAGTGAACTTTCTTGCAGTACAATTAACGACATAATTTTTTTGTATTAATTACTAAGTACCTGGCGAGCAAACAACGCTACACATGACGTACCTGGCGTGCAGGATGACACTGAACAGTGCTACACATGACGTACCTGGCGTGCAGGATGACACTGAACAACGCTACACATGACGTACCTGGCGTGCAGGATGACACTGGACAGTGCTACACATGACGTACCTGGCGTGCAGGATGACACTGAACAACGCTACACATGACGTACCTGGCGTGCAGGATGACACTGGACAGTGCTACACATGACGTACCTGGCGTGCAGGATGACACTGAACAATGCTACACATGACGTACCTGGCGTGCAGGATGACACTGAACAGTGCTACACATGACGTACCTGGCGTGCAGGATGACACTGAACAGTGCTACACATGACGTACCTGGCGTGCAGGATGACACTGAACAGTGCTACACATGACGTACCTGGCGTGCAGGATGACACTGAACAGTGCTACACATGACGTACCTGGCGTGCAGGATGACACTGAACAGTGCTACACATGACGTACCTGGCGTGCAGGATGACACTGAACAATGCTACACATGACGTACCTGGCGTGCAGGATGACACTGAACAGTGCTACACATGACGTACCTGGCGTGCAGGATGACACTGAACAGTGCTACACATGACGTACCTGGCGTGCAGGATGACACTGAACAGTGCTACACATGACGTACCTGGCGTGCAGGATGACACTGAACAGTGCTACACATGACGTACCTGGCGTGCAGGATGACACTGAACAGTGCTACACATGACGTACCTGGCGTGCAGGATGACACTGGACAGTGCTAGACATGACGTACCTGGCGTGCAGGATGACACTGAACAGTGCTACACATGACGTACCTGACGTGCAGGATGACACTGAACAGTGCTACACATGACGTACCTGACGTGCAGGATGACACTGAACAGTGCTACACATGACGTACCTGGCGTGCAGGATGACACTGGACAGTGCTACACATGACGTACCTGGCGTGCAGGATGACACTGGACAGTGCTAGACATGACGTACGTGGCGTGCAGGATGACACTGAACAGTGCTACACATGACGTACCTGGCGTGCAGGATGACACTGGACAGTGCTAGACATGACGTACCTGGCGTGCAGGATGACACTGAACAGTGCTACACATGACGTACCTGGCGCGCAGGATGACACTGAACAGTGCTACACATGACGTACCTGGCGTGCAGGATGACACTGGACAGTGCTACACATGACGTACCTGGCGTGCAGGATGACACTGAACAGTGCTACACATGACGTACCTGGCGTGCAGGATGACACTGAACAGTGCTACACATGACGTACCTGGCGTGCAGGATGACACTGGACAGTGCTAGACATGACGTACCTGGCGTGCAGGATGACACTGAACAGTGCTACACATGACGTACCTGACGTGCAGGATGACACTGAACAGTGCTACACATGACGTACCTGACGTGCAGTATGACACTGGACAGTGCTACACATGACGTACCTGGCGTGCAGGATGACACTGAACAACGCTACACATGACGTACCTGGCGTGCAGTATAACACTGGACAGTGCTACACATGACGTACCTGACGTGCAGTATGACACTGGACAGTGCTACACATGACGTACCTGGCGTGCAGGATGACACTGAACAACGCTACTCATGACGTACCTGGCGTGCAGGATGACACTGAACAGTGCTACACATGACGTACCTGGCGTGCAGGATGACACTGGACAGTGCTACACATGACGTACCTGGCGTGCAGGATGACACTGAACAACGCTACACATGACGTACCTGGCGTGCAGTATAACACTGGACAGTGCTACACATGGCGTACCTGGCGTGCAGTATGACACTGGACAGTGCTGCACATGACGTACCTGGCGTGCAGGATGACACTGAACAACGCTACACATGACGTACCTGGCGTGCAGTATAACACTGGACAGTGCTACACATGACGTACCTGGCGTGCAGTATGACACTGGACAGTGCTGCACATGACGTACCTGGCGTGCAGGATAACACTGGACAGTGCTACACATGACGTACCTGGCGTGCAGGATGACACTGAACAACGCTACACATGACGTACCTGGCGTGCAGTATGACACTGGACAGTGCTACACATGACGTACCTGGCGTGCAGGATGACACTGAACAACGCTACACATGACGTACCTGGCGTGCAGGATGACACTGAACAACGCTACACATGACGTACCTGGCGTGCAGTATAACACTGGACAGTGCTACACATGACGTACCTGGCGTGCAGTATGACACTGGACAGTGCTGCACATGACGTACCTGGCGTGCAGGATGACACTAAACGCTACACATGACGTACCTGGCGTGCAGTATGACTGAACAACGCTACACATGACGTACCTGGCGTGCAGTATGACTGAACAACGCCACACATGACGTACCTGGCGTGCAGGATAACACTGAACAACGCTACACATGACGTACCTGGCGTGCAAGATGACACTGGACAGTGCTACACATGACGTACCTGGCGTGCAGGATGACACTGAACAATGCTACACATGACGTACCTGGCGTGCAGGATGACACTGAACAATGCTACACATGACGTACCTGGCGTGCAGTATGACACTGAACAGTGCTACACATGACGTACCTGGCGTGCAGGATGACACTGAACAATGCTACACATGACGTACCTGGCGTGCAGGATGACACTGAACAATGCTACACATGACGTACCTGGCGTGCAGGATGACACTGAACAATGCTACACATGACGTACCTGGCGTGCAGGATGACACTGAACAACGCTACACATGACGTACCTGGCGTGCAGGATGACACTGAACAACGCTACACATGACGCACCTGCCGTGCAGTATGACACTGGACAGTGCTACACATGACGTACCTGGCGTGCAGGATGACACTGAACAATGCTACACATGACGTACCTGGCGTGCAGGATGACACTGAACAGTGCTACACATGACGTACCTGGCGTGCAGGATGACACTGAACAGTGCTACACATGACGTACCTGGCGTGCAGGATGACACTGAACAATGCTACACATGACGTACCTGGCGTGCAGGATGACACTGAACAACGCTACACATGACGTACCTGGCGTGCAGGATGACACTGAACAACGCTACACATGACGTACCTGGCGTGCAGGATGACACTGAACAACGCTACACATGACGTACCTGGCGTGCAGGATGACACTGAACAATGCTACACATGACGTACCTGGCGTGCAGGATGACACTGAACAATGCTACACATGACGTACCTGGCGTGCAGGATGACACTGAACAACGCTACACATGACGTACCTGGCGTGCAGGATGACACTGAACAACGCTACACATGACGTACCTGGCGTGCAGGATGACACTGAACAATGCTACACATGACGTACCTGGCGTGCAGGATGACACTGAACAACGCTACACATGACGTACCTGGCGTGCAGGATGACACTGAACAACGCTACACATGACGTACCTGGCGTGCAGGATGACACTGAACAATGCTACACATGACGTACCTGGCGTGCAGGATGACACTGAACAATGCTACACATGACGTACCTGGCGTGCAGGATGACACTGAACAACGCTACACATGACGTACCTGGCGTGCAGGATGACACTGAACAACGCTACACATGACGTACCTGGCGTGCAGGATGACACTGAACAATGCTACACATGACGTACCTGGCGTGCAGGATGACACTGAACAATGCTACACATGACGTACCTGGCGTGCAGGATGACACTGAACAACGCTACACATGACGTACCTGGCGTGCAGGATGACACTGAACAACGCTACACATGACGTACCTGGCGTGCAGGATGACACTGAACAACGCTACACATTCATTCGGGAATAGATAATTAAATAATCACACAGCGCGCATTCGGAATGTAATTATCGGATCCTTCTTGTAATCAGAAATAACTCCTATTGTTTTATCCTAAACCACTGATGATTAGTTTCTCTCTCTCTCTCTCTCTCTCTCTCTCTCTCTCTCTCTCTCTCTCTCTCTCTCTCTCTCTCTCTCTCTCTCTCTCTCTCTCTCTCTCTCTCTCTCAGCAGATTTTTTCAATCATCAAAAGCATGGTTACTGAAGTTTCTAGACACACAGTAATTTCCGCTTGGTTTGCTGCCCTCCAGAGTCCTGCCTTTAAATGATTTCACCTTGCTCACCTTAATACTTGACCTCTGACACCGTAAAGCAGCGCTAGTTGTGGCCTCTTAATGTAAGCATCCCAGCAGAGTGGGTGTTTGGTCATTACTATTCAAATGTATACAATGGCGGCCAGACATGCCTAGAGGCAGGCAGACAGCAGACGGAGAGTGACAGCCGCAAGCAAAGACTGAGGCAGGCGGAGATAGTCACAGGCAGAAACTCAAAGATAGGTAGAGATAGACACAGGGACAGGAAGAGATAGACTCAAGCAGACAGAGGCATACAGACACAGGGCAGAGACAGACACAAGGGCAGGAAGAGACAGACACAAGCAGACCGAGGCATACAGAGACAGGGTAGAGACAGAGACATATAGACAGAGACGGAAAAGCAGTCTCGACTGTGCTGTCTTATACGGGGGTTAACACACTACAAAAAAATATACGCCATCGACAGGCCAAAATTATCTTGCACAGAGGAAGAGAAGAAACAAAAGAGGAAGAACAAGGAAGACATTTAAGTAGCCAACGAATGATAAGGAAGACACTGAAAGCTCTGTGGATCAGGAAGATTCTTCTGGCTCTTTTTTACAGAACCAATCAAGAGCCTGAAAGACTCCTTCCTCTTTTATAAAACCAATCAACAGGCTGGAAGACTCTCCTGACAATTTTTACAGAACCAATCAACAGGCTGGAAGACTCCTTCCTCTTTTATAGAACCAATCAACAGGCTGGAAGACCCTCCTGACTCTTTTTACAGAACCAATCAAGAGGCTGGAAGACTCTCCGTCCTCCCGGAACCAATCAATGATGAAGGAAAGTAAGGACTTTCTTCTGGTGCGGCAACACAGCACCAGACTGCTGCCTCCTCTTCTGTTTACAGAATCAATCAACTGCTGAGAAATTTACAAGGTGGCCGGGAGAGCTAATGAGGAAGGCAGAAGAATGCAGATGCGCGATCATTAAGAATGCTCACTACCACTACGTCCTCCATCCCAACCTCCCGTCTACCTTCACTTCCTCCATTTTTTACATCCTCCTCCTCCTTCACGTCTCTGTTTTTTTCTAAATTCGCCTCTCCACTTCTCTTTGTATTTCACGTTTCCACCTACGTTTTCTTTTCTCTTTGCCCTAGTGTTTGATATTGCATATTTACCATCCATCTCTTCCTCGTTGTCTTCCTCTGAATCCGTAAGATATACAGTGTTCCAGAGAGCTGTTGTTACTGTCGTTGTGAGAACAATGAATTAGTCTGCTGTGTTCACATTAATGCCAGAACAATGAACAAGTGTATTCTCATTCAGCGGTGTAGCCATGCTTCTCTCTCCTCTTTCTTACTCTCTCTCTCTCTCTCTCTCTCTCTCTCTCTCTCTGACGCCCTTACATTTATAGTTAAGCGCTGAACCGCAAGGGTCACGCAGCGCCTAAGGAACGGGAAGTAATCATATCTGATTAAACAAAGGAGAGGATACCTCCAACTCCTCGGATCAAGAGTCCTTCACCTGCTTCATGGCACCCGTCTTTAATGGCAGTTTCTGACAGGGATTGTAACTGGAAGGTTGGCACACTGTCTTGGAGTTGAGAATGAGTCAGATTTCATAGACAGGTAGCTCTAGGTAGCGTTAAACGCGTAAAGGTAGCTCCAATTCCCTGGATGAAGAGCTCATGAGCATAAAGGCAGCTAGTGCTTGTTATGTTGTGTCTGGCTGCCACACACCTCGTGCTCTCCTCGTAAACACTCGCTTCTCTTTCACACACACACACACACACACACACACACACACACACACACACACACACACACACATACACACACACATACACTCACACATACACACTCGCTTCTCTTACACACACACACACACACACACACACACACACACATACACACATACATACACACACACACACACACACACACACACACACACACACACACACACACACACACACACACACACACACACACACACACACACGGGGCCAGGAGCTATGAATTGACCCCTGCAATCACAATTAGGTGAGTACACCCAATCATGCCTTGTCTAGTGACTAGGTGAGTACACCCAATCATGCCTTGTCTAGTGACTAGGTGAGTACACCCAATCAATTAATTGTCTTTCGACAAGTACCCTGGACAACCGGTAACTAACACTAACACACAGACGATGTTAAACAGCAGAATGGTTGTTGTTGTTGTCATGGGAATTATTATTTTCATACTGATGGAGGTAGACCCTGAGAGAGGGACGACGAGTGGAAAGGAAGACTCCAAGGTGAACCTTATCACAGTTTTTTAACCTCCGTGTACTCATAATTTGCAGCGATAAGAATCTTATAGAAGAACAAGGATATATTAAGGTGTTCCCAGCGCACATTACCTACTGCTAGAAGCAGTAGGTAATAATGTGCGCTCCTCATACTCAGCACTTCCTAAGACGAAACCACCATTGATAGACGACTGGTCCTTCACGTTGGGGAGACTGACATCACAGTCGTCTAGGTTCTCCGAAACGCCAACATGGAAGTAGTCGTTCTTACTACCATACTATCAGAGAGAGATCACCAGAAGCCCTAAACCCAGATCTGTTTGAACAGCAGGAGTATACAGCATACCGTGTGATGGCTGCGACAAACTCTATGTAGGGGAGACCTTCAGACACGCCTTCAGGATCATATGCCTGAAGAAGGGATCAAATCAACAACAAGCGCCCAGTTCACCCCAATCTTCATCTTCACGTCTTGGACTAAGGAAGTGCACAGCTGTTACGCCACGAGATCGACAGGACCAGACGCAGAAGCTTAGAAGCAGCAACAGTGATCCATCTCACCAAAACCATTGAGCAAAACACTGGAGTGTACATGTTGGCTGCACCTGTTGCCAACACTGTACACGATTCATATAATAAACGTGTCACTGTACCTCCACCTTCCTGCTCCCAAAAATACCAGACCTCACTTAGACTTGTTCTTGCAAATTCATGACCTCACCTGTGATCTGTCTTTCTCCCCGATCCTGACCTGGTGCTCATATACCTGATAAAGCCCAGCCTTGGGCGAAACTTCGTATTAAAGGGACTCTCTGCTACCATATTTATGGAGAAGCGCTCAACCCTTCGTACCACAATGAAGAATTAGACACATCTGCAACATCTGGGTACCTTTATGTTGCACATGTGCCCAGTTCTTCATCTTGTCGGTATTGTGTACCATACATATGCACCTTCGTACCCAAGAAGGACACCGTGGTATTTAAAACGTGTGACCTACATGTTTACAGGCAGTTTGTTTACCGAAGCAGCGTTTGACGTGATCAGAGCAAAATTATCGCCCCAGGTAAACACAGGTAATAAAAGTAACGCGTTACGTGCATAAATCAACACGCGAGAGGCACTTACCACTGCCTTAAAAATTTACATCATTTATCCTCTGGGAGAGTCGAGACGTAGGGGCGAGCCTGCCAACAGCTGCTGCTCCTGTTCACCTAGCAGCTAATGCCTAGAAATGGTTTTTATTGGGACAACGTTTCGCTCGGAGTCGCATCCAGGGAAAGAGGACCTACAGGACTCCAGAGGAAATAAGCCACTAATCCCTGGCTTTTCTGGGTTGTCATGGAGAATTATAAACCTTTGTAGCATTATTGATGTCATGTCGCCGCTGTTCCCTTCTTGTCTTAGAGTCTAAGCACTGCTGGGATGCTGGTCTGTGCTGGGGTCTGTGCTGGGATGCTGGTCTGTGCTGGGGTCTGTGCTGGGGTGATGGTCTGTGCTGGGGTGATGGTCTGTGCTGGGGTGATGGTCTGTGCTGGGATGCTGGTCTGTGCTGGGGTCTGTGCTGGGATGCTGGTCTGTGCTGGGGTTTGTGGTGGGATGCTGGTCTGTGCTGGGGTGATGGTCTGTGCTGGGGTCTGTGCTGGGATGCTGGTCTGTGCTGGGGTCTGTACTCGCCTAATTGTAGTTGCAGGTGTCGATTCATAGCGTATGCTGGGGTGTATGTGCTTGTACTGGGGTGTGTGCTAGAGTGTATGCTGGGGTGTGTACTCACCTAATTGTGGTTGCAGGGGTCGAGTCATAATGTGTGTGCTGGGATACTGGTCAATGCTAGGGTGTGTGTGCTGGGGTGTGTGCTGGAGTGTGTGCTGGAGTGTGTGCTGGAGTGTGTGCTGGAGTGTGTGCTGGAGTGTGTGCTGGAGTGTGTGCTGGAGTGTGTGCTGGAGTGTGTGCTGGAGTGTGTGCTGGAGTGTGTGCTGGAGTGTGTGCTGGAGTGTGTGCTGGAGTGTGTGCTGGAGTGTGTGCTGGAGTGTGTGCTGGAGTGTGTGCTGGGGTGCTGATCCATCCCAGGGTACTAAACTGTCCACCCTGCTGCCGTCGTGACAGTAACATGAACAATGAGGAGCAATTAACGAAGACAGAACAGACAGGATTGTAGATGAATGGTTCACAGAGCCGACACGTTGATAAATTAGACACGTGTGCAACTCTTGGGTATCTTTATTGAGGAAACGTTTCGCCACACAGTGGCTTCAGTCCTGTGTATGGACTGATGAAGCCACTGTGTGGCGAAACGTTTCCTCAATAAAGATACCCAAGAGTTGCAGTGTCTAATTTATCAGAACAGACAGACGTTCAGAAGTCCTCTTCTGTCCAGACTCATGTCAGAGTCTGTCATCTCAACGCTAAACCTCCATTCCAGACTGCTTCGTTAATAGATTCACCTCACTATACCTGGAGTATACCTGGAGAGAGTTACGGGGGTCAGCGCCCCCTAGACCCGGTCTGTGACCAGGCCTCGCAATGGATCACACCTAAAATTTATATAACCCAAAAACATTCCGGACTCCCACATTAAGTCATAAAATAATTGTTTTAAATTTTAATGGGCCTAATTAATGAATTGGTGAAAAAAAAATCCTGAAAAATTTTGAAAAATTTTGGAAAAGTGGTCAATTTTTTTTTATATTCTTGGGAAACGCTAAAGCCGTAGGGGTCATTCTGGAAGCATGGAATCCTCCAGTGGTGAGTTGACTGCGAGGTAACTGGTGTTTCGGAGAGTGTAATACTGCTTGTAGTGTTGGAACCTCCAGCAGAGGTTCGAAAAGGGGGATCTGATCCTTTAAAATAAGTATGTGGAAAGTTGGAACCTGCAACAAGGGGATATGAATCTTTAAAATGAGTATGCGGAGTGTTGGAACTTGCAGCAAAGGTGCAACAATGGGATCTGAACCTTTAAAAAGAGTACGTGAGCTGTTGGAACCTCCAGCAAAGGTTCGATAAGGGATCTGAATCTCTAAAAGGAGTATGTGAAGTGTTGGAACCGCCATAAAAAGTGCAACGAGTGGATCTGAACCTTTAAAAGGAGTATTTGTAGCATTGGAACCTCCAGCAGTAGTGCAACAAGGGGATCTGAACCTTTAAAATGACTATGTGGAGTGCTGGAACCTCCAGTAAAGGTGCAACAAAGGAATCTAATCCCTTAAAGGGATCTCAGTTAATGAAATTTAACTCTAATGAAAAGCCTCGTGACAAAACTTTCTTTTAAAGAAATTAGAAAGAAATACATGTATCAGCTACTCAGAGAGAGAGAGAGAGAGAGAGAGAGAGAGAGAGAGAGACAGACAGACAGACAGAGAGAGAGAGAGAGAGATTATTATTGTAGGATAAGCGCTGGTATAAACCTTGGTAATAAATACCGACAAGTTGGTTTAGAAAGACACGTAAGCAAACACTATAACATATTTATTAGAAAACGTTTCGGTCCTGGGACCTTGATCACTTCTAACATACAGAGGTAGAAAGACTATATATATATAGGCGGAGAGTGAGATGTGACGCACGCGACCTGAGGAATATCAGAAGAACATAAGAATGGAGGAACACTGTAGAAGGCCTACTGGCCCATGCGAGGCAGGTCCTTATCAAAACAACCTCTGCCTATGATGAGGACGGGTAGACGATGAAATCATGTGAATCCTGTGTTGTTGGGTTGGTGCTGCTTAAGTATCATGTATGCCAATGTTTTTGAAATTTTGTAGTTTCCAGTGTTGCGTTCTATAGTGCCGGTGACGGCGATTAGTGAGGCTTCTAGGCACCGTCGGCGTCTGAGGTCTGGTTCGGTGAGAACGAGTTGTGCCTCGTTCCAGTTCATCAAATGTCCCGTGGAGTCTCTGTGGAAGACACAGGCGTACCTTACATCGTCTCTGTTAGAGGCATTTCGATGCTCATTCAGGCGGACTGTAAGATCTCTGCCTGTCTCGCCTACATATTTCTTGGGACAGAACCCACAAGGGATAGTGTAGACGCCTGCTGTAGAAGTTAGAGGTGTGGGGCTGCGTTTCGTAGACCTCACTACATCATCCTTCAAGGCACATCATCCCTCCCTTCAAGAGCATCCAGGCACATCATCCCTCCCTTCAAGAGCATCCAGGCACATCATCCCTCCCTTCAAGAGCATCCAGGCACATCATCCTTCAAGGTACACCATCCCTCCCTTCAAGAGCATCCAGGCACATCATCCTTCAAGGTACATCATCCTCACTTCAAGAGCATCCAGGCACATCATCCTTCATGGTACATCATCCCTCCCTTCAAGAGCATCAAGGCACATAATCCTTCAAGGTACATCATCCCTCCCTTCAAGAGCATCCAGGCGCATCATCCTTCAAGGCACATCATCCCTCCCTTCAAGAGCATCAAGGCACATCATCCTTCAAGGTACATCATCCCTCCCTTCAAGAGCATCCAGGCGCATCCTTCAAGGTACATCATCCCTCCCTTCAAGAGCATCCAGGCACATCCTTCAAGGTACATCATCCCTCCCTTCAAGAGCATCAAGGCACATCATCCTTCAAGGTACATCATCCCTCCCTTCAAGAGCATCCAGGCACATCATCCTTCAAGGTACATCATCCCTCCCTTCAAGAGCATCCAGGCACATCATCCTTCAAAGTACATCATCCCTCCCTTAAAAGGATCCACAAGCAAGTCAAAACCATGTACGTATGCAGGTTAGAGCCTCTCTTAGGTTGTGGTCTGAATTAATTATTAATACCATTATATTTCGTACCAGATCCTCATTATTGGTGAATATAATGTCGAGGGTATTATCTAGTCTGGTCTGTGCCACAATTTGTTGGCTTAAAGAGAATTTGTTGCGGAGTCTTGTTCAGCTCTGTGAGACTGTTTCTAACTAACTCCTGGGATTTTCTGTGCTATCACAGTTTCTGTTATATTTTTGCTTTTACGTTTTTAGATGTAAGTTGGAGTCTCCAAGCAGCGAGATATTTGGGACCGGGTTTGGGCGTTTTTCATGACAATGTTTGATTTTCATTAATTGGTCTTTGGACCGTTGGGAGGTTGTATCTGTTGATTTATAAACAAGTACAATAAATAGATTGTGATTTTATTTTTTTTACTGCCAAAACTTCGACTACATCACTTGTGCTGTTCACTAACTCCCAAACTTAATATGTCACACCCTCCCAGACTCCGTATGTCACACCCTCCCAGACTCCGTGTGTCACACCCTCCCAGACTTACATCCTTGTCACGAGAAAATTCAATACTTTTTACTGAGAGAATTAAACCTGTTTTTCTTGGGCACGCCGAGGCAGGGTCAGTGTTGGGACCGGTTCTATTCACAATTAACATAAATGTTATCGATAATAACCTGTGCTGAACAAGATCGAAATTGGCCGCTGACACAACCAGAGAGAAAAGTTAAAAAACCACTCGAGCCTCAGATACTGCAAGTCTGGTTAGACAACTCAAGTTAACTTCGCTAATATATGGCAAGTGCATTTGATAAGCCAAAAAATTCAATAGGGAAAAAAAAATTAAGGCGGGCAATATATTGAAGCTGAAAGTTGTGGCAATGCATTTTTTCTAAGATCAGGAGGTGGTAATCAGGTCTGATACGAGGTAGTGATTTACGACAGAACGGGTTGAGGCAGACAAATACTTAAACACGCGGGACTCGCCTATCGTGGGTCAAGGTAGTGACTTTACAATGATCTAGGACGGTCTGGAATGTAATTTTAATTTGCTAAATTGCTGGAATTATGTGATTTGTTCCAGTCAAGTCCAGTCAAGGTATGCAGGAGGGGAGCATAGTTCCAGTTTCTTAGGGAAAAAAAAGGCTTTGCCGGTGTGGTATTGGTATACGTGTGTGTTGGTGTTGATGTCAGTGTTGGTGTTGATGTCAGTATTGGTGTTGTCAATTTTGGTGTTGATGTCAGTGTTGGTGTTGATGTCAGTGTTGGTGTTGATGTCAGTATTGGTGTTGTCAATTTTGGTGTTGATGTCAGTGTTGGTGTTGATGTCAGTGTTGATATACGTGTGTGTTGGTATTAAAGTCAGTCAGTACAAAGTTCATCATCTACCTCCACCACAGAGCCCAACTTGCACTTAATATACCAGTGTGCGGGAACAGTTCACTCTCGCACAGTCGTAACCAACTCTCAACACCAGGATCTCCTCAGTGCTAATTTCACACCAACAACCCTCATTACATTTCTGACAAAGTTCGCATCGAAATCTGATAGCTGCGGAATACGCCTGGAATTCGATTATTATTATTATTATTATTATTATTATTATTATTATTATTATTATTATTATATTCATTTGAAAGCACTAAATCCGTAGGGGTCATACAGCGCTTGGAGGTTCCCCTCGCCCATATATAATGACTCCCTTGCTCTTTTGTGTTAGTGTGACTTTGTAAATGGTCCAAGTCGGACCGAAACGTCGTCTTAAGCTCCTCTCTTCTATGTGCGGGTTATCTGTTAATCAGATATGATCCGACGGGAATGATAAGCTTCAGTTAATGGGATCACGAGCACTTAACCAGGAGAGCTCGCTCAGCGTGCCAGGCAGTGTGTCAGAGACGCCATTCTCTGCCCTCACTGACTGCTGCTGCTGTCCTCAGCTTCACCTGCATCATCCTGGCTGGGCAGTGGCTCCGCCGCAGTTAGCGGACGGAGGATCGATCCTCCACCACCACTCCTTACGTTGAATGATCCGCGCACGGGTTTACGTGAAATACAGTCAACTTTCACTGTGAAATCAGCGGGTTGACAGAATCAAGAACAGAATTATTGTATTCGCAAGGAAGCGTGTGGCTGGGGTTGGTAGCGCCCTCTACTCACATACTAAGGGCCCGTGGTTCTATAACCGGCATGTTTCCCTAAACCTGTTGCCACTGCTCACCTAGCAGTAAGCAAGTACCTGGGTGTTAGTAGTGGGTCGGCAGGACAGCGGAAGGCCTCGGTCACATGACCAAAAGCTCCAGCTGCAGGTCATTATATGACCCGTCAGTAAGTGTCAGTAAGTGTCCGGGGCCCAAAACTGTTCAACAGCCTCCCATCAAGCATTAGGGGAATTGCCAATAAACCCCTGGCTGCCTTCAAGAGAGAGCTGGACAGATACCTAAAGTCAGTGCCGGATCAGCCGGGCTGTGGCTCGTACGTCGGACTGCGTGCGGCCAGCAGTAACAGCCTAGTTGATCAGGCCCTGATCCATCGGGAGGCCTGGTCATGGACCGGGCCGCGGGGGCATTGATCCCCGGAATAACCTCCAGGTAACCTCCAGGTAAACACTTATCCTGTTTCCTGACAAACCTTACCTAACCTAACTTAACCTTACTAATGGGTGGCATCCCGGGGGAGGGGTGGTACTGTACCCTAGAGCTGGGCTCTGAAAGGAACCGGAGTTGGATACCAGCTCTTGGCCTCTAAAATTGATCCGTGTACAAAAAAAAACGTGGGTATTATACAACGCTTGTTGAATAAGAGGTAATAAGTTTTGATCCAAGGAAAAGGGAGCTAATGCTTCGGATCATGAACCCTTGAGCACTACCAAGACTCCCACTGAACAGTCAGGTAAGATACTGGTAAATCTTTCTCTCTCCAATACGCAAGATGACCTGTGATAAATGTTAGGAATTCTACATACATTTAGCTGTACGCCTGTCGCCTCTAGTTTGTATTAGCTGTATGTCGGGACGCCATATGTTAGCGTCGCCGAGCTCTCAGTAGTACCAGTACCAGTTGCCGGTAGTGTCAGTATTAATGGCTCATGACGGTTACTGATTCTCTGCTCCTGTGTGAATCACTGACTGTTATTCACTGTTACAGCTGACCTAGCATGATTTCTATGCCGCTCACCCTCTAGGCACTCGTGAGACAGTTCAGGTAGAGACGTTGGGACAGACGGCAGGTCAGGCGAGGCGTTCCCACATATTCCATCTAATATACGTACTTAACATCCTTTGTGAGTGTTCATTACCCAGTCCACATTTCGAACCCCCCCACACAACATTGGTCTCGGACCTGATCTCAGACCTGATCTCAGACCTGGTCTCAGACATGATCTCAGACCTGGTCTCAGACCTGATCTCAGACCTGGTCTCAGACCTGGTCTCAGACCTGATCTCAGACCTGATCTCATACCTGGTCTCAGACCTGATCTCGTACCTGGTCTCAGACCTGATCTCAGACTTGGTCTCAGACCTGGTCTCAGACCTGGTCTCAGACCTGGTCTCAGACCTGATCTCAGACCTGATCTCAGACCTGGTCTCAGACCTGATCTCAGACCTGATCTCATACCTGGTCTCAGACCTGGTCTCAGACCTGATCTCAGACCTGATCTCAGACCTGGTCTCAGACCTGATCTCAGACCTGATCTCAGACCTGATCTCAGACCTGGTCTCAGACCTGATCTCAGACCTGGTCTCAGACCTGATCTCAGACCTGGTCTCAGACCTGATCTCAGACTTGGTCTCAGACCTGGTCTCAGACCTGGTCTCAGACCTGATCTCAGACGCGATCTCAGACCTGGTCTCAGACCTGGTCTCAGACCTGATCTCAGACCTGATCTCAGACCTGATCTCAGACCTGATCTTAGACCTGATCTCAGGCCTGGTCTCAGACCTAGTCTCAGACCTGGTCTGCGTGGGGAAGGTAATCCCCACAACCACGACCAGATGCGTGTCCAGGAAAGTCAGCAACATAAACCAACGAAAGTGACAAATTCTTTGTTTTCTAATCTGCCGAAGTTTTTCCACTTCGTTGTCTTCACTTAACGTGGAAAAAAAAGAAGAGAAGTTCCATCATTTCTTCCAGTTCCAAAACTTTCTTGGTAACGTTCCAACACGGGAAAGTTCCTTCCAGGAAGGTATCTTGATGCCGGTGAACGTTGACTGACGCAAGGAATTTACTAGGATCAAAAGTAATTACCTTCCATTCCCCCCACGAGCCACATGACCCACCTAATGGTTTAACGCTTCCCGGTGGATAATCAAAGAGAGAGTTCTGGTTTAGAAAGACATGTCAGAAACCACTAGAATATACGAATTAGAAAACGTTCCAGTCCTAGGACCTTGATCACTTCTAACATACAGAGATTAACAAAGACGGTATATATATAAGCTGAGATATGTCCTAGTGTTTGCTCACGTGTTTAAACCAATTTGTCGGTTTCTAATAGCAAGGTATATACCCGAGTTCTGGTAAACTTGGAACTCAAGGTGGTCATTGTGTGTGTGTATAATGGTGTTCACTCAATTGTGAACGCTTTCTTTACAGACATAAGTATAACATAAGAATGGAGGAGCACTGCAGTAAGCCTACTGGCTCATTTTAGGCAGGACCTTGCTAGGGAAAGACATGCTAGGCAGGACCTTGCTAGGGAAAGCCATGCTAGGCAGGACCTTGCTAGGGAAAGCCATGCTAGGCAGGACCTTGCTAGGGAAAGCCATGCTAGGCAGGACCTTGCTAGGAAAAGCCATGTTAGGCAGGACCTTGCTAGGAAAAGCCATGCTAGGCAGGACCTTGCTAGGAAAAGTCATTCTAGGCAGGACCTTGCTAGGGAAAGCCATGCTAGGCAGGACCTTGCTAGGAAAAGCCATGCTAGGCAGGACCTTGCTCGGAAAAGCCATGCTAGGCAGGGTCAGATACTGGTATCAGACTCCCTGCCACGGAGCTGCCAATCAGACTCTCTGCCACGGAGCTGCCAATCAGACTCTCTGCCACGGAGCTGCCAATCAGACTCTTTGCCACGGAGCTGCCAATCAGACGCCCTGCCACGGAGCTGCCAATCAGACTCCCTTCCACGGAGCTGCCAATCAGACATTCGTCACTAACAAAATCGAGCGCTGTTTCTCTTCGATAAAATTTAAGACTGGGCAAAAAAGATTGCAAACAAAAATAAGTAATGTACTCGCGAAAAAAATCTTTTGAAGACATCTGAAATGTCACTTTCACTCAGCTCTCTCTCTTTCAGTCTCATACTCTCTCTCTTTCTCTCTCTTTATTTCCGTTGTGCATCAATGTTTTGGAATAACAGGATTTGCCACAGATATACACAAACAACCCACACATAGGCGAAAGGAGCTTACGACGACGTTTCGGCCCGACTTGGACCATTTACAAAGACACACTAACACACACACTGACTTCCACACACCTTCGTGTGTTACTGTGACTTCTAAATAATGCAACTCGGACCGATACGTCGTCGTAAGTTCCTCTCGCCTATGTACGGGTTATGTGTGTATTGTTCCAGATCCAGTATTGTGCCTTTTATGCTTTTTAGGCCACAAATATGGCACAACTGCACCGTTTGCTGCGCAAGTCTTTACGTATATGTAATAAGTGTTTCTATAAGTATATGTACAAGGTGTACAGGTCTAGCTGACATCAGTGACATACTACTATATGGGGGGAGGAACCTATCTCTTTACCTAGCAGGAAGTAAGTATCGGAGTGTTAGTATTTTAATACCTGTTGTCTCTCTTTACTTAGCAGGAAGTAGGTATCAGTTTCTCCCCCACCCCCTCTAAATCCTGTTTGTTTACCTACCTGTAAGTATGTATCAGAGTATGGGTCTCCTACACTTGTTGTCTGTTCGCCAGCAGGTGTTAGTCTTCTAACACCTGCTATCTTTGTTCACCTAGCAGTAAGTAGGTATGTGTTATTCTAACACCTGCTATCTTTGTTTACCTAGCAGTAAGTAGGTATGTAAGTAGGTATGCTGTCTTTGTATACCTAGCAGTAAGTAGGTATGCTGTCTTTGTATACCTAGCAGTAAGTAGGTATGTGTTAGTCTCCTAACACCTGCTGTCTTTGTTCACCTAGCAGTAAGTAGGTATGTGTTAGTCTCCTAACACCTGCTGTCTTTGTTCACCTAGCAGTAAGTAGGTATGTGTTAGTCTCCTAACACCTGCTGTCTTTGTTTACCTAGCAGTAAGTAGGTATGTGTTAGTCTCCTAACACCTGCTGTCTTTGTTTACCTAGCACTAAGTACGTGTGTGTCAGTCTCCTAACACCTGCTGTCTTTGTTCACCTAGCAGTAAGTAGGTACGTGTCAGTCTCCTAACACCTAGCAGTACATAGACTTAATTACCGTAAATTAACTGGAACTGGTCGTCTCTTAAGAAAGACTTAGATTCCAGTGACACTAAGCCACACTGGGTTAACCCCCTCCCCACTCCCGGGTTAACCTTCCTGGGTTAGCAAATCTAAATTTCACTAATCCAGGATTAACACAACTTTCACTTTTTTTAAAATAATCATGAAAAAGTCTGGAATATATTTTTTAAGCATTTTTTTTACTGGTACTTACAAATCGAGTTAAAAACTAAATTATGACTTTTATCTGATACATCATATTTCACGTGGCATATTTTAGCTGGTGAGTCAATCTGTGAAATTCACGAGTCACAAGAGGCACAGGGAGTCAGTCTAGTTCCTGAGTCAGAGGAATTGATAGATCAGGAAGTATTATAGCGAGTCAGCGCAGAGTCAGTGAGGGGGAAAGTGTGTTAGTATGGTTGTGGAGTGAGTCGAGTCACCAGCAGAGTCAACAGAGTCGTTTGTTAGTGAGTCAGCCTCAGTGGGGCTGTTGTGAGTCAGACAGTGGCGGACCTACATTTTTGGGCCCCCTGAAGCTTCAACTGTCATGGGGGGCCTATTCGCGACCCCTTCTCATACATTAGACCCAAAAGTTTTAAGCAATATGGACTAAAGTGGCTTCTGGGGCCCCTCCGGGATTAGGGGCCCTCAAGCTTAAGCTTCATTAGTTTCACAGTAGATCCGCCCCTGTGAGTAGACTGTGTAAGGTTGTATATCAGTAAGAGATCAGCCTCCTCCTCCACCTCCTTCACCTTCTCCTCCACCTCCTCTTCTTCCTCCTCTTCCTCATCCTCCAGGCTGAGGTAAAATACCGGCTTTTATCAAAATTGGAACATTTGTCTTGCTTACTTCCTATCCTCCCCACACAGCCGAGGTCTTAGCTGTCTGCTTGCTTGCTTGCTTGCCTTCTTGCTCTCTCAGTTACTTTCCTTCTTGCTTGCTTTCTTGTCCCCCCTGTTTTGTGTGAATGTCTGATTGCTATCTCTAACTGCTAGTGTGCCTTCCTGCTGCTTGCCTTCCTGCTGCTTGCCTTCCTGCTGCTTGCCTTCTGCTGCTTGCCTTCCTGCTGCTTGCCTCCATGCTGCTTGCCTTCCTGCTGCTTGCCTCCCTGCTGCTTGCCTCCATGCTGCTTGCCTTCCTGCTGCTTGCCTTCCTGCTGCTTGCCTTCCTGCTGCTTGCCTTCCTGCTGCTTGCCTTCCTGCTGCTTGCCTTCCTGCTGCTTGCCTTCCTGGTGCTTGCCTTCCTGCTGCTTGCCTTCCTGCTGCTTGCCTTCCTGCTGCTTGCCTCCCTGCTGCTTGCCTACCTGCTGCTTGCCTCCCTGCTGCTTGCCTTCCTGCTGCTTGCCTTCCTGCTGCTTGCCTTCCTGCTGCTTGCCTTCCTGCTGCTTGCCTTCCTGCTGCTTGCCTTCCTGGTGCTTGCCTTCCTGCTGCTTGCCTTCCTGCTGCTTGCCTTCCTGGTGCTTGCCTCCATGCTGCTTGCCTTCCTGCTGCTTGCCTTCCTGGTGCTTGCCTTCCTGCTGCTTGCCTTCCTGGTGCTTGCCTCCCTGCTGCTTGCCTTCCTGCTGCTTGCCTTCCTGCTGCTTGCCTTCCTGCTGCTTGCCTTCCTGCTGCTTGCCTTCCTGCTGCTTGCCTTCCTGCTGCTTGCCTTCCTGCTGCTTGCCTTCCTGGTGCTTGCCTTCCTGCTGCTTGCCTTCCTGGTGCTTGCCTCCATGCTGCTTGCCTTCCTGCTGCTTGCCTTCCTGGTGCTTGCCTTCCTGCTGCTTGCCTTCCTGGTGCTTGCCTCCATGCTGCTTGCCTTCCTGCTGCTTGCCTTCCTGCTGCTTGCCTTCCTGGTGCTTGCCTCCATGCTGCTTGCCTTCCTGCTGCTTGCCTTCCTGCTGCTTGCCTTCCTGCTGCTTGCCTTCCTGCTGCTTGCCTTCCTGCTGCTTGCCTTCCTGGTGCTTGCCTCCATGCTGCTTGCCTTCCTGCTGCTTGCCTTCCTGCTGCTTGCCTTCCTGGTGCTTGCCTCCCTGCTGCTTGCCTTCCTGGTGCTTGCCTCCATGCTGCTTGCCTTCCTGGTGCTTGCCTCCCTGCTGCTTGCCTCCCTGCTGCTTGCCTTCCTGCTGCTTGCCTTCCTGGTGCTTGCCTGCATGCTGCTTGCCTTCCTGCTGCTTGCCTTCCTGGTGCTTGCCTTCCTGCTGCTTGCCTTCCTGGTGCTTGCCTCCATGCTGCTTGCCTTCCTGCTGCTTGCCTTCCTGCTGCTTGCCTTCCTGGTGCTTGCCTCCCTGCTGCTTGCCGTCCTGGTGCTTGCCTCCATGCTGCTTGCCTTCCTGCTGCTTGCCTACCTGCTGCTTGCCTACCTGCTGCTTGCCTTCCTGCTGCTTTCCTACCTGCTGCTTGCCTCCATGCTGCTTGCCTTCCTGCTGCTTGCCTCCATGCTGCTTGCCTTCCTGCTGCTTGCCTTCCTGCTGCTTGCCTGCCTGCTGCTTGCGTCCCTGCTGCTTGCCTTCCTGGTGCTTGCCTCCCTGCTGCTTGCCTTCCTGCTGCTTGCCTCCCTGCTGCTTGCCTCCCTGCTGCTTGCCTCCCTGCTGCTTGCCTCCCTGCTGCTTGCCTCCCTGCTGCTTGCCTTCCTGCTGCTTGCCTCCCTGCTGCTTGCCTCCCTGCTGCTTGCCTTCCTGCTGCTTGCCTTCCTGCTGCTTGCCTTCCTGCTGCTTGCCTCCCTGCTGCTTGCCTCCCTGCTGCTTGCCTCCCTGCTGCTTGCCTTCCTGCTGCTTGCCTTCCTGCTGCTTGCCTTCCTGCTGCTTGCCTCCCTGCTGCTTGCCTTCCTGCTGCTTGCCTTCCTGCTCTTGGCCTCCTTGCTGCTTGCCTTCCTGCTGCTTGCCTTCCTGCTGCTTGCCTTCCTGCTGCTTGCCTCCCTGCTGCTTGCCTCCCTGCTGATTGCCTCCCTGCTGCTTGCCTTCCTGCTGCTTGCCTTCCTGCTGCTTGCCTTCCTGCTGCTTGCCTCCCTGCTGCTTGCCTCCCTGCTGCTTGCCTCCCTGCTGCTTGCCTCCCTGCTGCTTGCCTTCCTGCTGCTTGCCTTCCTGCTGCTTGCCTTCCTGCTGCTTGCCTCCCTGCTGCTTGCCTTCCTGCTGCTTGCCTTCCTGCTGCTTGCCTTCCTGCTGCTTGCCTTCCTGCTGCTTGCCTCCCTGCTGCTTGCCTCCCTGCTGCTTGCCTCCCTGCTGCTTGCCTTCCTGCTGCTTGCCTTCCTGCTGCTTGCCTTCCTGCTGCTTGCCTCCCTGCTGCTTGCCTTCCTGCTGCTTGCCTTCCTGCTGCTTGCCTTCCTGCTGCTTGCCTTCCTGCTGCTTGCCTCCATGCTGCTTGCCTTCCTGCTGCTTGCCTCCATGCTGCTTGCCTTCCTGCTGCTTGCCTCCATGCTGCTTGCCTTCCTGCTGCTTGCCTTCCTGCTGCTTGCCTTCCTGCTGCTTGCCTCCATGCTGCTTGCCTTCCTGCTGCTTGCCTTCCTGCTGCTTGCCTTCCTGCTGCTTGCCTTCCTGCTGCTTGCCTCCATGCTGCTTGCCTTCCTGCTGCTTGCCTTCCTGCTGCTTGCCTCCCTGCTGCTTGCCTTCCTGCTGCTTGCCTCCCTGCTGCTTGCCTCCATGCTGCTTGCCTTCCTGCTGCTTGCCTCCCTGCTGCTTGCCTTCCTGCTGCTTGCCTTCCTGCTGCTTGCCTTCCTGCTGCTTGCCTTCCTGCTGCTTGCCTTCCTGCTGCTTGCCTTCTGCTGCTTGCCTTCTGCTGCTTGCCTCCATGCTGCTTGCCTTCTGCTGCTTCCCTTCCTGCTGCTTGCCTCCATGCTGCTTGCCTCCATGCTGCTTGCCTTCCTGCTGCTTGCCTTCCTGCTGCTTGCCTTCCTGCTGCTTGCCTTCCTGCTGCTTGCCTTCCTGCTGCTTGCCTTCCTGCTGCTTGCCTTCCTGCTGCTTGCCTTCCTGCTGCTTGCCTTCTGCTGCTTGCCTTCTGCTGCTTGCCTCCATGCTGCTTGCCTCCATGCTGCTTGCCTCCATGCTGCTTGCCTTCCTGCTGCTTGCCTTCCTGCTGCTTGCCTTCCTGCTGCTTGCCTTCCTGCTGCTTGCCTTCTGCTGCTTGCCTTCTGCTGCTTGCCTCCATGCTGCTTGCCTTCCTGCTGCTTGCCTTCCTGCTGCTTGCCTTCCTGCTGCTTGCCTTCCTGCTGCTTGCCTTCTGCTGCTTGCCTTCTGCTGCTTGCCTCCATGCTGCTTGCCTCCCTGCTGCTTGCCTCCCTGCTGCTTGCCTTCCTGCTGCTTGCCTTCCTGCTGCTTGCCTTCCTGCTGCTTGCCTCCCTGCTGCTTGCCTCCATGCTGCTTGCCTTCCTGCTGCTTGCCTTCCTGCTGCTTGCCTCCCTGCTGCTTGCCTCCATGCTGCTTGCCTTCCTGCTGCTTGCCTTCCTGCTGCTTGCCTTCCTGCTGCTTGCCTTCCTGCTGCTTGCCTTCCTGCTGCTTGCCTTCTGCTGCTTGCCTTCCTGCTGCTTGCCTTCTGCTGCTTGCCTTCCTGCTTGATTTCTCCTCACCACCACTTTACGTTCCCCTCACTGTATCTTCTCCCCTCCTTCCCCCATCCCTGTTTTCTTGCTTCTCTCCTCCTTGCTTGTTTACTTTCGTGAATGCTTGTTTATTTTGATTTCTGTTTTTTAACCCATCTTCTTTTTGCATGTTTGTGCTTCCTTTCTTGTTTGATTATCGTTTCTACTACCACTTACTTTGTTTGCTCTCTCTCTCTCTCTCTCTCTCTATCAAAACTTTGGGGGCCCAGTCCCTGGACCCATTACGTACCTCTGTAATCTGTAAATACCTTTGTAACTTGTCATGATTGTGACCAGACTTACCTGGAGTTCATTACCTTTGTAAATTGTGAGTTCATTACCTTTGTAAATTGTGAGTTCATTACCACTGTAACTTGCTCAGCTATCAAAACTTTGGAGTCCAGTCCCTGGACCAATTATGTACCTCTGTAATCTTTTGACTACCGCCCACAGGATGGGTATGGGGTGCATAATAAACATATTAAACTAACTAACTCTCTCTCTCTATCTTTAAACAGGGTTTGACAAGGTTAGGTTAAGAATCCCTAACTTTATTGACAAGCTAAGAGCTGTTACCTACATCAGCTCATTTGAAAGCATTTTTATTGTTATAGAATATACAAGTAGGGAACAGGATGAAGTTGGAGCCATCTGTGGGCCAGCATTTTCATTTGATCAACTGACTTTATCTCGTTGACATCATAATGCTGCACGAATGTGTTCCATACTCGAGTCATCCTGGGGATAAATGATCTTAGATGAAGTGATGTTCTGGAGAAGGGTACAGCCAGAGTGAAGTTGCTGCTTTCTGCCCGTCTTGTGGTATAGAAGTTTACTTCACGCTGTCCTCGAAGTGGATCTAAGTGTGGTACTTTGACAATATTGGCCTTGTACATAACAGTAAGGCCACCCACATCCCTCCTGTGTTGAAGGCTCTGCTGAAATGACAGATCTATCCAGGATGGGTCCAGGCTAGAGATGAGACGTCTTGCTCTGTTCTCTACTCTGTCAAGCAGTCGCAGATGAGAAGGGGGGCAGGCGAACCAAGAAAGTGGAGCATACTCAAGGTGTGAGCGTACTTGTGCCTCGTTCAAAATCTTGCAACCCCTACTATCAAGCAGATGCGATATACGGCGAAGTGCTCTAAACTTCCTGGCTGCCTTGTTTGCAAGATTTACAACGTGGTTTTTCATGGTCAGTTTGGAGTCAAATTTCACCCCAAGGATATCAACTTCTTCTCCAGGTGCCAACACCCTCCCATTCATCCTTCCTACTCCACTAGCATTACCATCATGGTGCCTAGAGACGATCATTTGCGTTCTCTCAGGTGCAAATGTTACTTGCCATCTATTTCCCCAAGCTGATATAGCTCTTAGCTGGTGATTGATGTAGCTTAGAGCAGCTAGCATTTCTTCTCTTGGATAAGTGAATGTCAGTGTACAGTCGTCTGCATATGCATGTGATTCTGGGATGAGATGAAGAAGGTCGTTGAAGTAGACATTCCATAACAATGGTCCCAGCACGCTTCCTTGTGGAACACTTGCCCCAATAGGATGCCTTGCTGATTCCGTTCCATTGAGAACTACCATTAGAGATCTACCATGAAGGTAATCACTGAGGAGACATAGCGTAGAGCCTGCAATTCCCAGAGCTTGCAGTTTTGCTCTCTCTCTCTCTCTCTCTCTCTCTCTCTCTCTCTCTCTCTCTCTCTCTCTCTCTCTCTCTCTCCCTACGAAAAAACAATTCTGAAACGTGAATTAATGGTAAGAAACTTAGGAAAAGAATTGTAGATGCAATACTAACTTTGGCAAACTTAAGAGGAAGTTGATGCAATACATACACGGATATATGCCCTTCTTTCCTTAAGGAGAACTGGAATATATTACAGAGACCTGGAATACATCACAGAGACCTGGAATACATTACAGAGACCTGGAATACATCACAGAGACCTGGAATACATTACAGAGACCTGGAATGCATTACTGAGACCTGGAACGCATTACAGAGACCTGGAATGCATTACAGAGACCTGGAATACATCACAGAGACCTGGAATATATTAGAGACCTGGAATGCATTACTGAGACCTGGAATGCATTACAGAGACCTGGAATACATCCCAGAGACCTGGAATATATTACAGAGACCTGGAATGCATTACTGAGACCTGGAACGCATTACAGAAACCTGAAATGCATTACAGAGACCTGGAATGCATTACTGAGACCTGGAACGCATTACAGAGACTGAAATACATTACAGAGACCTGGAATGCATTACAGAGACCTGGAATGCATTACTGAGACCTGGAACGCATTACAGAGACCTGAAATACATTACAGAGACCTGGAATGCATTACAGAGACCTGGAATGCATTACTGAGACCTGGAACGCATTACAGAGACCTGAAATGCATTACTGAGACCTGAAATGCATTACAGAGACCTGAAATGCATTACAGAGACCTGAAATGCATTACAGAGACCTGAAATGCATTACTGAGACCTGAAATGCATTACAGAGACCTGAAATGCATTACAGAGACCTGAAATACATAAACTTGTAAGGCAAAATACAAGGCATACCTTTAATGTACGGTCCTGTCTGACCCTTGCGGGTTTAGCGCTGAGTTATGATTATAATAATCATAGTAATGAACGGTCGCCAGAATGCAGATTTCACCTAAATAGTTTTTATATGCAACGCCAGATGTCAATATATATTTTTTTTTCGCTTCCTGTGTACATCCAAAAACATGTCTTCTCACAACAACAACAACAGCAACAACAACAACAACAAAAACAACACCAACAGCAACAACAACAGCAACAACAACAACAGCACCACCACCAACAACAACACCACCAACACCACCACCACCACCACCAACACCACCACCACCACCACCAACAACAACAACACCAACACCACCACCACCACCACCAACAACACCACCATCACCACCACCACCAACAACAACACCACCATCACCACCACCGCCACCAACAACACCACCATCACCACCACCACCACCAACAACACCACCATCACCACCACCACCACCAACAACACCACCATCACCACCACCACCACCAACAACACCACCATCACCACCACCACCATCACCACCACCACCAACAACACCACCATCACCACCACCACCAACAACAACACCACCATCACCACCACCACCAACAACAACACCACCATCACCACCACCACCAACAACAACACCACCATCACCACCACCACCAACAACAACACCACCATCACCACCAACAACACCACCATCACCACCATCACCACCACCACCACCACCAACAACACCACCATCACCACCACCACCACCAACAACAACATCACAACACCACAACAACAACATCACACACTGTAACACAACACCACCCCACCACCACCATTGAACCCGCAACAACACCAGTCTCAAAACTCAACAACCCAACAACAACAACAACACACTGTAGTTACAGTACCGCAGAGACAGTAGTCAGGGTGACTCATCCATTGTGAATTCTTAACAAGTCTACAAAAAATAAGAAGGTTCGGTTTTGCCCGGTGAACCTGTGATAATTTACAAGTGACTAGGTGAGTTAACACACACACACACACACACACACACACACACACACACACACACACACACACACACACACACACACACACACACACACACACACACACACAAACACACACGACAATATGAAAACGACATAGCAGAGAAAGCCAAATCGGACCCGAAGCTGTTATACAGCCACATCAGGAGGAAAACAACAGTCTAGGACCAGGTAATCAGGCTAAGGAAGGAAGGAGGAGAGACAACAAGAAATGACAGTGAAGTATGTGAAGAACTCAACAAGAGATTCAAAGAAGTGTTCACGGAGGAGACAGAAGGGGCACAAGAAAAATGGAGAGGTGGGGCACACCACCCAGTGCACACAACCGAGGAAGAAGTGAAGAAGCTTCTGAGTGAGCTAGATACCTCAAAGGCAATGGGGCCAGATAACATCTCCCCATGGGTATTGAGAGAGGGAGCAGAGGCGCTATGTGTACCCCTAACAACAATATTCAATACATTTATCGAAACAGGGAGATTGCCTGAGGCATGGAAGACAGCAAATGTAGTCCCAATCTTTAAAAAAGGAGACAGACATGAAGCACTAAACTACAGACCAGTGTCACTGACATGTATAGTATGCAAAATCATGGAGAAGATTATCAGGAGAAGAGTGGTGGAACACCTAGAAAGGAATGATCTCATCAACACTAGCCAACATGGTTTCAGGGACGGGAAATCCTGTGTCACAAACCTACTGGAGTTCTATGACATGGTGACTGCAGTAAGACAAGAGAGAGAGGGTTGGGTGGATTGCATTTTCTTGGACTGCAAGAAGGCGTTTGACACAGTTCCACACAAGAGATTAGTGCAAAAATTGGAGGACCAAGCAGTGATAACAGGGAAGGCACTACAATGGATCAGGGAATACTTGTCAGGAAGACAGCAGCGAGTAATGGTACGTGGCGAGGTGTCAGAGTGGGCACCTGTGATCAGCGGGGTCCCACAGGGGTCAGTCCTAGGACCAGTGCTGTTTCTGGTATTTGTGAACGACATGACGGAAGGAATAAACTCCGAGGTGTCCCTGTTTGCAGATGACGTGAAGTTGATGAGAAGAATTCATTCGATCGAAGACCAGGCAGAACTACAAAGGGATCTGGACAGGCTGCAGACCTGGTCCAGCAATTAGCTCCTGGAGTTCAATCCCACCAAGTGCAAAGTCATAAAAATTGGGGAAGGGCAAAGAAAACCGTAGACGGAGTACAGTCTAGGGGGGCCAGAGACTACAAACCTCACTCAAGGAAAAAGATCTTGGGGTGAGTATAACACCAGGCACATCTCTTGAAGCGCGGATCAACCAAATAACTGCTGCAGCATATGGGCGCCTAGCAAACCTCAGAACAGCATTCCGACATCTTAATAAGGAATCGTTCAGGCACCGTGTACGTTAGGCCCATATTGGAGTATGCGGCACCAGTCTGGAACCTACACCTAGCCAAGCACGTAAAGAAACTAGAGAAAGTGCAAAAGTTTGCAACAAGACTAGTCCTAGAGCTAAGAGGTATGTCCTACGAGGAGAGGTTAAGGGAAATCAACCTGACGACACTGGAGGATAGGAGAGATTGGGGGGACATGATAACGACTTACAAAATACTGATAGGAATTGACAGGGTGGACAAAGGCAGGATGTTCCAGAGATTGGACACAGCAACACGGGGACACAGTTGGAAGCTGAAGACACAGATGAATCACAGGGATGTTAGGAAGTATTTCTTCAGCCACAGAGTAGTCAGGAAGTTGAATAGTTTGGGAAGCGATGTAGTGGAGGCAGGATCCATACATAGCTTTAAGCAGAGGTACGATAAAGCTCCTGGTTCAGGGAGAGTGACCTAGTAGCGACCAGTGAAGAGGCAGAGCCAGGAGCTTGGACTCGACCCCTGCAGCCTCAACTAGGTGAGTACACACACACATCATTGAAGAGGCAGGGCCAGGAGCTATGACTCGACCCCTGCAACTACAATTAGGTGAGTACATACACACACAGAAATCTGACGTTCGTAAATTTAAGATGTAGTTGAGGGGTCGATGTTAGAAAATTTTAGTTATAATAGCGGCGGTAATAGTCGTTGTGGCAGTGACAACAGTTGCAGTAACTGAAGCGGCAGCGTCAGTAATAGTGCCAATAGGAATAATAGTAGCAGTAGTAATGCAAAGTAGCAATAGTAGTAATCTTTATTTCTACAAGTATATGTACAAGGTATACAGGTCTAGCTGACATCAGTGACATCAGTGGTATTACTAGTAGGCTAGAGTGAATGGACTGGAGAGAGTTGACTGGATGGAGTTGACTGGAGGGAGTGGGCTGGAGGGAGTGGGCTGGATGGAGTGGACTGGATGGAATGGATTGGAGGGAGTGGACTGGATGGAGTGGACTGGATGGAGTGGACTGGATGGAGTGGACTGGATGGAGTGGACTGGATGGAGTGGACTGGAGGGAGTGGACTGGATGGAATGGACTGGAGAGAGTGGACTGGATGGAGTGGACTGGATGGAGTGGACTGGATGGAGTGGACTGGATGGAGTGGACTGGAGGGAGTGGACTGGAGGGAGTGGACTGGAGGAAATGAACTGGAGAGAGTGGACTGGAGGAAATGGACTAGACTAGAGAGAGCGGACTGGATGGAGTGGACTGGATGGAGTGGACTGGATGGAGTGGACTGGAGGGAGTGGACTGGAGGGAGTGGACTGGAGGGAGTGGACTGGAGGGAGTGGACTGTATGGAGTGGACTGGAGGGAGTGGACTGGAGTAAGGTTACAAGTTGATACAAGGTCGCTCTAACTTAGGAGATAACTCAAGTGATCTCGTCAAAACAACAATATATACAACACACACAAACAAACACACTCGTTGTAAAACAAACGTAACACAAATAATAGGTAAGATCACAAACATAACGCACAATAATAACTACTAACCATAACATTAGTAATTACTAACACGAATATTAATTACTAATAACACTAACGTATCACACAGTAAAAACCGTCACAAGTTTAACTAACTTACATCAGTTAGAAAGACCATTAAAATGGTCACTTTTAAAAGAGAGACCTAAAAGTTCCAGGAGGTTCCTTCAGGCACCCCGGTAATTCTTAGAGTCGGGACGATACCATTTTTTTTAATGATATAGATACTTTACCACACCCCTGGTAATTACAAAAATCACGAGGTGGATGAGTAGGCCTAAGGCATGGAGAAATCTTTATTAAAAGGTGTTTTCACCTGTCAAGTGCACGTTAGAGCCTACACTGAGAGTAGCACCTCGCAGACCAGTGGTTCTGGCTGAGGCGGGTGAGCCCACTCCTCAACTGACTCGCCTGAAAGTTATGATTCAGGTTGGAGGAGGAGGTGACCAAGCACCCACCACCTCCTGCCCAAGAGAGAGAGAGAGAGAGAGAGAGAGAGAGAGAGAGAGAGAGAGAGAGGTGGGGAGACAAGTTCAGAATTCAATGTTTCCTAGTTTACCCCCACAACCAGTTCGTTGCCAGACGCATAGCGGCCAGTTTTATTTGTGATCTACTCATTTGTGGTTGAACCCAGGGTTCTCACAGGGTTCCTCAACCTGAACCACCCAAACATTATCGAGCTAAGTCTAAACCTACTTAAAACAAAATAGCATCTGGGGGAGAAAATAGAAGAGTTAGAAATTGACGTTGAGCACAACGTTCAAAATCTGACGTATTAAATGGAGAATGATGTACCCAAATATACAGCAACTTATGAAGTCAATGAGACTGAAGTCTTCTGTTGGGCGATACATCTGCAGTGTGCTGCTATTCTGTTCTATACATTTACGTAGTGGAAACAAAAGCTAGCTATTTTTTCTTTACATGAAGTGTGTTCCGAGGGTCAACGCCCCCGCGGCCCAGTCCTTAACCAGGCCTCCCGGTGTATCGGGGCCTGATCAACCAGGCTGTTACTGATAGCCGCATGGAGTCCAGCGTATGAGCCACAGCCTGGTTGATCGGGTACTGACTTTACGCATCTGTAATATTCTATCACACAGCATTTGTCTAAGTGAAATATGTCAGCCTGAGGAGACAGACTTCAGCAGGGCGCTGAGGATATCGTCAGGTATTCCATTAAAAGTTGATGTGCTGGAGGTTGGAGTAGAGGAAGGGAAGATGTTAGGTGAAGGGAGGAAGGAGGAGGAGGAGGATTAGGAAGAGGAGGAGGAGGAGGAGGAGGTCTTCCTACCCATAAAAAAAAGTCATGGTAGTAAATAATTAGCTTACTTATGGCCTCATTTATTTGAAGTTAATCGCCACCTCTATCACCCTGCTCCTCTTTTCTCTACCTCGACGTGTGTTGCCTTGTATTTTTTTTTTTTTTTTGGGGGGGGGGGGTTGCAAATAACGTGACTACCGAGTGAGTGCATCAACAAGTGAAGTTGTAGTTTTTCTGGGTTATGGTAACATCTGTGGTTGTTGTGGTTGTGGTTTGTGGGCTTGTGGTTGTAGTTTGTGGACTTGTGGTTGTTTTCACAGATTCCCACTTACAAGCTGAATTGCGAAATATGCGGTTTTACGAGAGTTTACCTCCATCCAGTTATTGTGTTCTGTCCCAGCTACCTCAAGACCTGCCTCTAATCATGGCTGGCTGGCTGCTTCTGTTTGTTTGTGTCTTTCTGTCTGTCTGTCTGTCTGTCTGTCTGTCTGTCTCTCTCTCTCTCTCTCTCTCTCTCTCTCTCTCTCTCTCTCTCTCTCTCTCTCTCTCTCTCTCTCTCTCTCTCTCTCTCTCTCTCTCTCTCTCTCGTCCACTGAAGCAGTGATCAGCTGGGTTCCACATAGCTTAGAGGGCCGGCAGATTTCCTGCCTTTCTGTGGATTAGTAATGTTGACACATGAAATACGACGCGGTGGTTGTGGCCAGCCAGTGGCTGTCTTGAAACCTGGAGGCTGTCTTGAGCCAGACCCGGAGGCTGTGTTGAGCCAGACCCGGAGGCTGTGTTGAGCCAGACCTGGAGGCTGTGTTGAGCCAGATCTGGACGCTGTCTTGAGACAGACCTGAAGGCTGTCGTCACTGGCGGCATCTCCCCCTCGCCATAGAACTATCTTATTTTCTAGTGGTGTGAGTGGGAGTCAGCGCCCCCGAGACCCGTCCCACCTCCTTCACCTCCAGGTAGATCACTTTACACCTCTTAAAACTACATTTAAGCGGTACTTTCATTATCACGGAAATATTATGGGGAAAAGTAACATACAAAGAATATAATTATTCATTTCGTTAGTAACGAAAACCTTGCAGTTGTGCACTTATAGACAGAGTTTTAATTAAATAAGAAGGGGAGAGGATATTGGCACTGTGTGGGGTTTATATACAGTGATTTTTTACAGTGAGAAACACCCTCAATTGTGCTGGCAATGTTCACTTACGGTAAAGTGGTCCACTGGTTTCAGAAGTGGTTTCACACTCTGAAGACCACCCGCCTGCAGCCAGCTTGAAGGAGCCTCGTCTCTTCCTTCCACCGCATAACTCCTCGTGCTAGAGACACTCCCTCACTCCTACCGTACATTCCAAACTGAAGCGGATAGGCCGGCACCCAACATCAGAAGGTCTGATGACAGGAAGGAGAGGATAGCTCCGATTCTTTGAATGTAGAGCCATTCACCAGCGTCAAGGTGCTCACTTTCTACGTATTAAAACGTCAAACATCATTTTTTTTTATAGATTTAACTTTGATCTCTGATTTTTTTAGTCAACAAGTCCACAGTATTGAGTTTTGTAGGTTCGGGCAGTGGGAAAGCCGGGAGATTAATGCTTCCCTCTCAAGTGCCCTTTTCAGAGAGAGAAATGGGTCACGAGAGTCTTTTGTCTCAATGAGTGGAATCGAATACCCCGTGAGAGCGCTGGGCGAAAGGAAATACGCTCGGAAAACAGCTGAGGATCAAATCCTTTGTGAAACACTACTTGACGAGCGGCTGCCAGGTCAGGTCTCCCAGGATGACTGACATCGTGTTTACACTTACACACACACACACACACACACACACACACACACACACACACACACACACACACACACACACACACATACACACACACACACACACACACACTATCTCACTCTCGTTATCTGAACTTGACAACCAGTAACTGTTGCCAAGTAAAAATAAAATAAAAATATACGCTATTGCCTGGGCGTAGTGTAAGAGGAGGAGGAGCCTGGAGCAGGTGACGGTACTGTCAACTTGTGTAGATAGATGGTACTGTCAGTCTGCGTAGATAGACGTTACTGTCAACCTGTGCAGGTAGACAGTACTGTCAACTTGTGTAGATAGATGGTACTGTCAGTCTGCGTAGATAGACGTTACTGTCAACCTGTGCAGGTAGACAGCACTGTCGACCTGTGCACTTAGACGGGATGCTGGACTTCATGTAAACACAAACAAAACCCGTAAACAGTGAACAGTGCAAACAAGAGAATGCGCAAAACAAGAAACAACATAAGAAAAGAAAAATAGGGAAAACAGACAGATGTCGACAAACAGGCAAACAGACAAACAGGCATGTAACAGGTTTAACGCAAGTCTGGCCAAACAGGGTGAATCCTGCGAGAGCGAAATTATCATTATTATTATTATTATTATTATTATTATTATTATTATTATTATTATTATTATTATTATTATTATTATTATTATCAAGGATAAGCGCTAAACCTGCAGGGATTGTACAGCGCCGCTGCAAGAGCTCAAAAAAAAAAAAAACGAAACGGGGTCCCCAGTGCGTGGGGACTCCAGCCGCTCAGAAAGGACGCGGCGTCCGTTGATGCAGGAGAACCTCTCCCGTTGACCCTCCCGCCTGCACGTTACACTCTGACTAGCTTCAGAGTTCTCCGAGTGACCTTTGACACTGCCACTCTGGGGCTTCCCCTCCTCTCTCCCCTCTTCCCCCAGATATATCATAGGTGATAGGCTGCTATTAGAAGCGATAGTTTTTTTCCCATTAGGGGTGACCCAACAAGGGATTAGTACTTGTTTTGAATGAAATAGTACTGGCAACAATAGGTTTTCCCTCCAGAGACGACAGATTCCCTCCGAAGATGATAGGTCCTCACTCTTGAGACGATAGGTTACCCCCAGAGACGATAGGTTCCCCTCCAGAGATGATACGGTCCTTCCAGAGACGATAGGTTCCCTCTAGAAACGATAAGTTCCTTCCTGTGACGATAGGTGTCAGGGTGAAGATTACATTCTCTCAGACAAATGCTTCTAGAACTATGAAATTTAAGTGAATATTAAAAAAAAAAGCGAGAAAAAATAAATTAATTAAATTTGAAATATTAACGGTTGCTGCTACACGTATGAGACGTAGGCTTTTGTTGAGCAAATGTTGCTAGCTTTCCCGTGTACTAGTTACCTGAATTTGTTTTTTCCGTCTTCCTCATCCGATCCGCTTCAAACCCTGAATGCTGTAACTAGGGGAAAAGGTTTGTGTAACTCTTGGCATGCGCAGGTGTCCTCTGGTCAGTTTTATGTAGACCATTCCTAGATTTGCTTTTCGTGAAGTAGGTTTGAAGCCTCGACTGACCGGCTTCAAACTCTCAACACTGGTGTATCATAGTGAGATTATTATGATTATAACTAAGTATTAAACCTATAAGATTCATACAGCGCTGCAGGGTAGGATGAGCTAAAGGGCTCTGGTGGCCTGGTGGTTAACGCTCTCGCTTCACACGGCGAGGGTCTGGGTTCGATTCCCAGCCAGAGTAGAAACATTGGACGTGTTTCTTTCCACCTGTTGTCTGTTCCCCATCAGTAAAATGGATACCTGGGTGTTAGTCGACTGGTGTGGGTCGCATCCTGGGACACTGACCTAAGGAGGCCTGGTCACAGACCGGGCCGCGGGGGCGTTGACCCCCGGAACTCTCTCCAGATAAACTCTCCAGATAAGGTATAATAACTTGATTATACCTGGAGTATACCTGGGGAGGGTTGCAGGGGTCAACGCCCCCACGGCTCGGTCTGAGACCAGGCCTAGCTTGATCAGAGATCAGCGAGGGTGGAGAATATAACTGAGGTAAGGTCAGTGAAGAGTGCTGAAGAGAGTATACTCAAAGTTGGTGCAATAAAGTTATTGCTGTCAGTGAGTCAAAGAGGGAGTCTGTCAATGGTGGGGCTGTCAGCGAGGAGGGAAGATAAAGTTTGTTAGAGCGGTGACGACGTCGGAGGTAAATTCTGCGTGCTCGCTGGAAGACAGGAATGTCTACCAAAATATGACAAATTGAAATTGGAACCAGACAATTCTCACAGGCATTCGGTCGACTCTGAGATAATATCCTACTTAGAAAGTTGTTGTTATTGCTGGAATCTGTAAGTGACACTTTCATTTAAAAAATGGGATTTTGTTGTGTTTTCCTGTGAAATAACTTGACTTTGCCTCTTTTGAACTAAGTCAGTCTTTAATGGCTGATACATCATGTGAAAAGGATGATGTGTTTCTAAACCCATAAGGGTCATACAGCGCTGCCGTAGGTCTAAAATTTGCCAATTTGCTAATTAATATGGAAATGTTGCATTCTGTTAGAAACCTGGAGAACGCCTCTCCCGGTTGGCTTCACACTTTTACCACTGGTTCGTTTTCCTTTGACGAAGTTTTGCATTGATTTTGAGTTTTGTAAGTTTCAATTTGCCAGTTTTTATTAAACATGTTGTTTTTCGGGTTATAGCTGAAAAATTCCTCTTTCGATCGGTTTTAAACCTTGAAAACTTAGAGGAAGGTTCGGGTTGATTTTGTTCTGTGTATATAGGTGCCATTTTTATTGAGGAAATTCTGATAATAATTTCCATGTGATAACCTGTGACTGCCTCTCCTGATTCGTTTCAGATATTCATTGGTAATATTTAGGCGTGTTAACAGCGCGCGCTGAGGTAGCTGAGGCTACGCTGAGGTAGCTGAGGCTACGCTGAGGTAGCTGAGGCTACGCTGAGGTAGCTGAGGCTACGCTGAGGTAGCTGAGGCTGCGCTGAGGTAACTGAGGCTGCGGTATATGCGGCCGCATATCTTTTGTTGCATCTCACAGCGATGCGAGACACGTGTACTTAATCTCAAGAATCTACTGCCTTTAAGGTTAGTGCCTCGATGCTGGTCAAGGGATCTTGATTCAAGGGATTTAAGCTACCCCTCATTCCTCGGATTAAATCTGACTGCCTCCCATTCACCAGGGGCACTGTACGGCCCCAACAGGTTTAGAGCTTTTACCATAAATAATCAGAAATCTACTATTCATTTTAATACCTTTTTTTTTAACACAGTGGCTGTGTCGCACCGAAGTAGGGAACACCCCCTCCCCCCCCCCAAAAAAAAAAGAAACATACAGTCACCATCACTCATTTAATAGATGTCTTATGAGGAATGTGCAGACAATTTAAATAAGTCTCCGTAGTACACTGTCCCCACAGAGACTAAAGTCCAGCACCTCTTGGCTAGACTCTCAAGTACACTGTACCATCGATCCTCTCACTCTTTCTCTTTCTCTCTCTCTCTCTCTCTTTCTCTCTCTCTCTCTCTCTCTCTCTCTCTCTCTCTCTCTCTCTCTCTCTCTCTCTCTCTCTCTCTCTCTCTCTCTCTCTCTCTCTCTCTCTCTCTCTCTCACTTCAAGAACTAACTCTCTTCTCAGTTTCTCAAACATTCTTCTTCGGATTTATTTTGTTTGCAAGTGTGGACTTGCATACGCATCTTAGTCGTTCGCGGATTGTCAAACATTCGTATATCCGGATTCTTGTGGCCTCGTGAGTGCCGGATTTTTAGAAGCCGTCTCACTGCTTCAAGACAGAGATGGTGAAGCAGCATCCTCTCTCTCTCTCTCTCTCTCTCTCTCACAAACATTTAACCAACATTATATATATTTTTTACTGAATAATACATATTTTAAAGTGCATATGATATAGTACATATAGTACTTATAGCATACATATTATTGTAGCTTTGTTACACTATATTATTGCTCATATATTCCCGTCTATTATAATAAAAGTCTATCGTGACATTTCAATAAAAATTCTTAGCGTCTTTGCCAGACTGTGACAGTTACTTTGTGTTTACCTCTGTTTATATTTGTATTCAAATCTGCGTGTTTGCGAGAGTTTGAGAGAGAACTCGGTAAGTGTTGAGGGTCCACGACTCTTCAACACTCTCCCTTCATGAATAAGGGGGGGGGGACTGCCAACAAACCCCTGGCTGTCTTCAAGAGTGAACTTTGTAGATGAATGGTTCAGAGAACCGACACGTTGATAAATTAGACACATGTGCAACTCTTGGGTATCTTTATTGAGGAAACGTTTCGCCACACAGTGACTTCATCAGTCCATACAAAGGAGAATCTTGAAGAACAGGAGGAGAATGAGGTAATCAGTCCCTCAACCTTGAGTCGATGTGGTCAGTCCATCAATCTTGAATAGAATGGAATGGACTGGACCACATCGACTCAAGGTTGAGGGACTGATTACCTCATTCTCCTCCTGTTCTTCAAGATTCTCCTTTGTATGGACTGATGAAGCCACTGTGTGGCGAAACGTTTCCTCAATAAAGATACCCAAGAGTTGCACATGTGTCTAATTTATCAAGAGTGAACTTGGCAGATTCCTTAAAGCAGTGTCTGATCAGCCGAGTTGTGGTGCATACGTTGGAATGCGGGCACAAACAACTTGATCGATGAGGCCAACAACCAGGCGGCCTGGTCGTAGCTCCTGGCCCTCCCTCTTCGCTGGTCGTTACTAGATCAACTAGTTGTGTATGTAATCACCTAATTGTGGTTGCACATGTCGAGTGTGTGTGTACTCACCTAGTTAAGATTGCAGGGGTCGAGTCCTAGCTCCTGGCCCCGCTTCTTCACAGGTCGCTACTAGGTCACTCTCCCTGAACCGTGAGCTTTATCATACCTCTGCTTAAAGCTATGTATGGATCCTGCCTCCACTACATCGCTTCCCAAGCTATTCCACTTCCTGACTACTCTGTGGCTAAAGAAGTACTTCCTAACATCCCTGTGAGTCATCTGTGTCTTCAACTTCCAACTGTGTCCCCTTGTTACTGTGTCCAATCTCTGGAACATCCTGTCTTTGTCCACCTTGTCAATTCCTCTCAGTATTTTCTATGTCGTTATCATGTCCCACATATCTCTCCTGTCCTCCAGTGTCGTCAGGTTGATTTCCCTTAACCTCTCCTCGTAGGACATACCTCTTAGCTCTGGGACTAGTCTTGTTGCAAACCTTTGCACTTTCTCTAGTTTCTTCACGTGCTTGGCTAGGTGTGGGTTCCAAACTGGTGCCGCATACTCCAATATGGGCCTAACGTACACGGTGTACAGGGTCCTGAATGATTCCTTATTAAGATGTCGGAATGCTGTTCTGAGGTTTGCTAGGCGCCCATATGCTGCAGCAGTTATTTGGTTGATGTGCGCTTCAGGAGATGTGCCTGGTGTTATACTCACCCCAAGATCTTTTTCCTTGAGTGAGGCTTGTAGTTTCTGGCCCCCTAGACTGTACTCCGTCTGCAGTCTTCTTTGCCCTTCCCCAATGTTCATGACTTTGCACTTGATGGGATTGAACTCCAGGAGCCAATTGCTGGACCAGGTCTGCAGCCTGTCCAGATCCCTTTGTAGATCTGCCTGGTCTTCGATCGAATGAATTCTTCTCATCAACTTCACGTCATCTGCAAACATGGACACTTCGGAGTCTATTCCTTCCGTCATGTCGTTCACAAATACCAGAAACAGCACTGGTCCTAGGACTGACCCTGTGGGATCCCGCTGGTCACAGGCGCCCACTCTGACACCTCGCCACGTACCATGACTCGCTGTTGTCTTCCTGACAAGTATTCCCTGATCCATTGTAGTGCCTTCCCTGTTATCCCTGCTTGGTTCTCCAATTTTTACACTAATCTCTTGTGTGGAACTGTGTCAAACGCCTTCTTGCAGTCCAAGAAAATGCAATCCACCCAACCGTCTCTCTCTTGTCTTACTGCTGTCAACATGTCATAGAACTCCGGTAGGTTTGTGACACAGGATTTCCCGCCCCTAAAACCATGTTGGCTGTTGTTGATGAGATCGTTCCTTTCTAGGTGTTTCACCACTCTTCTGCTGATAATCTTCTCCATGACTTTGCATACTATACATGTCAGTGACACTGGTCTGTAGTTTAGTGCTTCATGTCTGTCTCCTTTTTTAAAGATTGGGACTACATTTGCTGTCTTCCATGCCTCAGGCAATCTCCCTGTTTCGATAGATGTATTGAATATTGTTGTTAGGGGTACACATAGTGCCTCTGCTCCCTCTCTCAGGACCCATGGAGAGATGTTATCCGGCCCCATTGCCTTTGAGGTATCTAGCTCACTCAGAAGCCTCTTCACTTCTTCCTCGGTTGTGAGGTGTACCCCACCTCTCCATCTTTCTGGAGCCCCTTCTGTCTCCTCTGTGAACACTTCTTTGAATCTCTTGTTGAGTTCCTCACATACTTCACGGTCATTTCTTGTTGTCTCTCCTCCTTCCTTCCTTAGCCTGATTACCTGGTCCTTGACTGTTGTTTTCCTCCTGATGTGGCTGTATAACAGCTTCGGGTCAGATTTGGCTTTCTCTGCTATGTCGTTTTCATATTGTCGTTGGGCCTCCTTTCTTATCTGTGCATATTCATTTCTGGCTCTACGACTGCTCTCCTTATTCTCCTGGGTCCTTTGCCTTCTATATTTCTTCCATTCCCTAGCACACTTGGTTTTTGCCTCCCTGCACTTTGGGTGAACCATGGGCTCATCCTGGCTTTTTCATTATTCCTGTTACCCTTGGGTACAAACCTCTCCTCAGCCTCCTTGCACATGGTTGTTACATATTCCATCATCTCATTAACTGGCTTCCCTGCCAGTTCTCTGTCCCACTGAACCCCGTTCAGGAAGTTCCTCATTCCTGTGTAGTCCCCTTTCTTGTAGTTGGCTTCATTCGCCCTGTGTGTGTGTGTGTGTGTGTGTGTGTGTGTGTGTGTGTGTGTGTGTGTGTGTGTGTGTGTGCGTGTGTGTGTGTGCGTGTGTGTGTGTGTGTGTGTGTGTGTGTGTGCGTGCGTGCGCGCGCGCGTTTCACTTTTTTGTTTATCTCTACCCCGTCCATCTTGAACTCTATCCCTCCTCTCCCTACCTTCCTCCCTTCCCCCCTTTCTCTCATCCTGTGTGATGGAATATGACAGGGAAACCCATCCTATGTGATGGAATGACAGGGTAACCCATCCTATGTGATGGAATGTGACAGGGTAACCCATCCTATGTGATGGAATATAACAGGGGAACCCATCCTATGTGATGGAATATAACAGGGGAGCCCATCCTATGTGATGGAATGGCAGGGTAACCCATCCTATGTGATGGAATATGACAGGGTAACCCATCCTATGTGATGGAATGACAGGGTAACCCATCCTATGTGATGGAATGACAGGGTAACCCATCCTATGTGATGGAATAACAGGGTAACCCATCCTATGTGATGGAATGACAGGGTAACCCATCCTATGTGATGGAATGACAGGGTAACCCATCCTATGTGATGGAATGACAGGGTAACCCCATCCTATGTGATGGAATGACAGGGTAACCCATCCTATGTGATGGAATGACAGGGTAACCCATCCTATGTGATGGAATGACAGGGTAACCCATCCTATGTGATGGAATGACAGGGTAACCCATCCTATGTGATGGAATGACAGGGTAACCCATCCTATGTAATGGAATGACAGGGTAACCCATCCTATGTGATGGAATGACAGGGTAACCCATCCTATGTGATGGAATGACAGGGTAACCCATCCTATGTGATGGAATGACAGGGTAACCCATCCTATGTGATGGAATGACAGGGTAACCCATCCTATGTGATGGAATGACAGGGTAACCCATCCTATGTGATGGAATGACAGGGTAACCCATCCTATGTGATGGAATGTGACAGGGTAAACTTTTTTTTCACCTCCACTATTACATAAATTAGGGTACCACCACACTGCTGATGTGTCCAACTTTAAGATTCTTAATGTGTCCGGTTTATCGACACTGATGCCAGCAGCCGTAGTGCTGTCTGTTGCTGATTGTCTCAGTGGCTGCTGACATGACCGCATCTTACTGGGTGTAAATGACATGAAAGAAAATACTGTCATTGTCACACGAGACGGGATGTTACTATGTTGGCAGTAAGCTTATATAACGAGAGAGAGAGAGAGAGAGAGAGAGAGAGAGAGAGAGAGAGAGCAAGCATTCTTTTAACTTTGCCATGAAAATGTCTTGGGATCGGAACGCGGGTGCGTTGACCCCCGAAAATTTCCGTCCGGTATCCTCCAGGTATACTCCAGGTATACTCCAGGTATCTTCTAGGTATATTCCAGGTATCCTCCATGTATCCTTCAAGTATACTCCAGGTATATTCCAGGTTTCCTCCAACTATACTCCAGATATCCTCCAGGTATACGATTCAGTTGAGTCTAGAAAAAAATTATTTCTGATGGCGTCATGTACTAATGAAAGCAATCTTGATAAGTCATAAGTGTTGTGAGTCAACAGGAGCGTCCTGGCTGCGTCCACGAACTTGGAGTAAGAACCCTGAGAACTGTGCACCTGTATACAGGAGCAAGGTTCACTACCTGGTACACTTCCAGGTGCCACTAAGCTGAGAATGTACACCAGGTCAGTTCACAACCTGTTCTGAGACCCGCCAGGTAACATTACTAGAGATTACGCTGACTCTTACACCCCCATTCAAAGACATGTCCAGGTGACCCCAGGCAGTGTTGCTGGCATGTCTCTGGTGTTGAAGGTTACGAGGAAGTGTGACTGGTGCAAGAGTCCGCAAGTCTCTCGTGAGGTGAGGCACAACATCCAAGGGTGTGGTGCATACTCAAGGTGAACCTTCGAGATTTTACTTTAGGCTACTGCCCTCTTCGTATGATTCAACACGTGGTTCTTCGTAACTCACGCTCTTGCTCTTTCTTGCTCTAGCTCTCGCTCTTGCTCTCTCTCTTTCTTCCCCCTTCTCTCTCTCTCTCTCTCTCTCTCTCTCTCGCTCTCTGACTCAGAGGTTGACATTATAGTGTGACAAACCCAACTGTTGAGCTTAAATTAACTCTATGACTTCACTCTCTGCGTTAGTTGTGACTCCCACCTGTTGGAGACAGGTGTGGTGGTGTGGTGGTAGTGGGGGTGGTGGTGTGGTGTTGGTGGTGTGTAGCTGGGTGGTGGTGGTGGTGGTGGTGGTAGTGGGGGTGGTAGTGGTGGTGGTGTGTAGCTGGGTGGTGGGGGTGGTGGTGGTAGTGGTGGTGGTGTGTAGCTGGGTGGTGGTGGTGGTGTGGTGGTAGTGGGGGTGGTGGTGGTAGTACTGGTGGTAGTACTGGTGGTGGTGGTGGTGGGGGTGGAAGTATTGATGGTGCTACTGGTGGTAGTGGTGGTGGTGGTGGTAGTACTGGTGGTGGTGGTAGTAGTACTAGTGGTGGTGGTAGTGGTAGGGGTGGAGGTAATGATAGTGTTACTGGTGGTGGTAGTGGTGGAGATAGTGGTGGGGGTGAAGGTATTGATGGTGGTAGTGGTGGAGGTGGAGATAGTGGTGGGGGTGAAGGTAATGATAGTGTTACTGGTGGTGGTGGAGATAGTGGTGGGGGTGAAGGTATTGATGGTGGTGGTGGTGGAGGTGAAGGTATTGATGGTGGTGGTGGTGGTGGTAGTGGAGATAGTGGTGGGGGTGAAGGTATTGATGGTGGTGGTGGTGGAGGTGAAGGTATTGATGGTGGTGGTGGTGGTAGTGGAGATAGTGGTGGGGGTGAAGGTATTGATGGTGGTGGTGGTGGTGGAGATAGTGGTGGGGGTGAAGGTATTGATGGTGGTGGTGGTGGAGATAGTGGTGGGGGTGAAGGTATTGATGGTGGTGGTGGTGGTGGTGGAGATAGTGGTGGGGGTCAAGGTATTGATGATGGTAGTGGTGGAGGTGGGGATAGTGGTGGGGGTGAAGGTAATGATAGTGTTACTGGTGGTGGTGGTGGTGGTGGTGGAGATAGTGGTGGGGGTGAAGGTATTGATGGTGGTGGTGATGGTGGTGATGGTGGTGGTGGTGGTGGTGGTGATCGGGGTGGGGGACAGGTGCGGGTGGTGGACATGTGGGAGTGGGTGACTGGTGGTGGTGGTGATGGTGGTGGTGGTGCGTGACGCGTGTCAACCTTGAGACAGAAAGGAAAAAGGAGAAACAATAACATTTTTCTTTTGGTGTGACCTACAACCATGTGAAGGACCCCCCACCCCCACCCGTCCCCATCTGTCCCCCACCCGTCCCCCACCCCCCACCAGTCACCCACTCCCACATGTCCACCACCCGCACCTGTCCCCCACCCCGATCACCACCACCACTACAAGTCCCCCAACAAGACCTCCCTCAAGTCTCCTGGTGTGTGCCTCACCCATCTGAACCACCTGTTTGAGAGGTGGTCCCCTGGTCACCACCTGTATGAGAGGTGGTCCCCTGGTCACCACCTATATGAGAGGTGGTCCCCTGGTCACCACCTATATGAGAGGTGGTCCCCTGGTCACCACCTGTATGAGAGGTGGTCCCCTGGTCACCACCTGTTTGAGAGGTGGTCCTGGTCACCACTATAAGGAGAGGTGGTCCCCTGGTCACCACCTGTATGAGAGGTCCTCCCCTGTCACCACTCAGGGAGAGGTGGTCCCCTGGTCACCACTCAGGAGAGGTGGTCCCCTGGTCACCACTCAGGAGAGGTGGTCCCCTGGTCACCACTCGAGAGGTGGTCCCCTGGTCACCACTCAGTAGAGAGGTGGTCCTGGTCACCACTCAGGTAGAGAGGTGGTCCCCTGGTCACCACTGAAGGAGAGGTGGTCCCCTGGTCACCACTCATGCGAGGTGGTCCCCTGGTCACCACCTGTTTGAGAGGTGGTCCCCTGGTCACCACCTGTATGAGAGGTGGTCCCCTGGTCACCACCTGTATGAGAGGTGGTCCCCTGGTCACCACCTGTATGAGAGGTGGTCCCCTGGTCACCACCTGTATGAGAGGTGGTCCCCTGGTCACCACCTGTATGAGAGGTGGTCCCCTGGTCACCACTCAGAGAGGTGGTCCCCTGGTCACTCAGGAGAGGTGGCCCCTGGTCACCACTCCAGGAGAGGTGGTCCCCTGGTCACCACTCAGGAAGGAGAGGTGGTCCCCTGGTCACCACCTGTATGAGAGGTGGTCCCCTGGTCACCACCTGTATGAGAGGTGGCCTCCCTGGTCACCACCTGTATGAGAGGTGGCACCCTGGTCACCACCTGTTGCTGAAGATGAAAGCACAAGACCGACATCCAAGAACCTGCTCACTCATCAGTTTCTTCTCCCTTCAGTGTCTCTGATGCAAGAGACAGGCTTCCTGTCTGTCTGTCTGACTCTGTCTGATTCTCTGTCTGCCTGTCTGACTCTCTGTCTGTCTCTGTCTCTGTCTCTCTGTCTCTCTGTTTCTGTCTCTGTCTGTCTGCCTGTCTGTCTGTCTGTCTCTCTCTCTGTCTCTCTCTGTCTCTGTCTCTCTGTCTCTCTCTCTCTCTCTCTCTCTCTCTCTCTCTCTCTCTCTCTCTCTCTCTCTCTCTCTCTCTCTCTCTCTCTCTCTCTCTACATCTTTCTCCCCCCTCCATCAATCTTTCCCTTCCTTTCACTATCTTTCTCTGGCTCCTTCATTCCTCTCTCTGTCTCTCTCTGGAGACTAAGACATATGTGAAACAGCTGGGTTTGTTTATTTATGAAACGTTTCGCCTACATAATAGACTTCTTCAGTCCAGTACAGAGGCAGCAGGTACAGTAGTAAAATAAATTTGATGTAATCAGTCGTTCAGCCTCGTATATGAGGTGGTCAGTCCCTCAGGTTCGTGGTCTGGAACGATATGAAGCTCAAGTACGAGAACCGAGCCCTAAATACTGTCGAAGGTGATGTTTACCTGGAGTTTACCTGGAGAGAGTTCCGGGGGTCAACGCCCCCGCGGCCCGGTCTGTGACCAGGCCTCCTGGTGGATCAGAGCCTGATCAACCAGGCTGTTGCTGCTGGCTGCACGCAAACCAACGTACGAGCCACAGCCCAGCTGGTCAGGAACCGACTTTAGGTGCTTGTCCAGTGCCAGCTTGAAGACTGCCAGGGGTCTGTTGGTAATCCCCCTTATGTATGCTGGGAGGCAGTTGAACAGTCTCGGACCCCTGACACTTATTGTATGGTCTCTTAACGTGCTAGTGACACCCCTGCTTTTCATTGGGGGGATGTTGCATCGTCTGCCAAGTCTTTTGCTTTCGTAGTGAGTGATTTTCGTGTGCAAGTTCGGTACTAGTCCCTCTAGGATGTGGAAGATGAAAATGTAGATCTCACAGACGTGTTATTTGACTGAAGAAGGCTACTGTGTGGGCGAAACGTTGCAACAATAAAGATACCTAACTGTTGCACATGCGTCTTAACTATCGATTTGTCGGTATTTTATACCATTTTCAATATACATAACTCCTCTCTCTCTCTCTCTCTCTCTCTCTCTCTCTCTCTCTCTCTCTCTCTCTCTCTCTCTCTCTCTCTCTCTCTCTCTCTATCTATCTATCTATCTATCTATCTATCTGTCTTCTCCATCTTCCCTCCATCTATTCATCTTCTGCGGACCCTCCCACCTCCCCCCTCCTCCTCCCTCGCAGTCAGTGGTCTCAGGCGCGCCTCTTTTGGTGACGGGTCAGAGGATATCGTGAGCGAGTCGTAGCACAGGTCGTGACCCCGTCTGCTCCTGCAGCCAGGTCATCCGTGTGCTGAGAAGGGCAGGTGGGAGGGAGGGTGATGAGAAAGAGAAGATAGGAGAGAGTGGAGGGAGGTACTAAAGGAAGGGAGGTGGGAAATGGGAGTGAGAAAGGAGGAAGGGATGGAATTTGGGTGTTGGAATTAAGAACATAAGAAAGGAGCAAGCCTACTGGCCCATGCTAGGCAAGTCTAAGGCACCTATGTAATGGCTTAAGTTAGTCAAGTCCAAGTCACATCCACTTTGGAAGGAAGGAGCACTTCATCAGTCCTACTGGCTCAAGCCATTTTTTTTGTCTGGTACAGGAGATGAGAGAGAGTTTACAAGGGAAAAAGATGCATCGCCATCATTTCTGTGGTAGTTCGGGATGTTGTTTTCAATGTACCAGTGTCCCTGCCATTTTTACTCTCTCTCTCTCTCTCTCTCTCTCTCTCTCTCTCTCTCTCTCTCTCTCTCTCTCTCTC
>NC_091300.1:8863148-8925648 GCF_038502225.1 Cherax quadricarinatus | reverse complement strand
AAACACAAGCGTTGTTACACAAACACAAGCGTTGTTACACAAACACAAGCGTTGTTACACAAACACAAGTGTTGTTACACAAACACAAGTGTTGTTACACAAACACAAGCGTTGTTACACAAACACAAGTGTTGTTACACAAACACAAGTGTTGTTACACAAACACAAGCGTTGTTACACAAACACAAGCGTTGTTACACAAACACAAGCGTTGTTACACAAACACAAGCGTTGTTACACAAACACAAGCGTTGTTACACAAACACAAGCGTTGTTACACAAACACAAGTGTTGTTACACAAACACAAGTGTTGTTACACAAACACAAGTGTTGTTACACAAACACAAGCGTTGTTACACAAACACAAGCGTTGTTACACAAACACAAGTGTTGTTACACAAACACAAGCGTTGTTACACAAACACAAGTGTTGTTACACAAACACAAGTGTTGTTACACAAACACAAGTGTTGTTACACAAACACAAGCGTTGTTACACAAACACAAGTGTTGTTACACAAACACAAGCGTTGTTACACAAACACAAGCGTTGTTACACAAACACAAGTGTTGTTACACAAACACAAGTGTTGTTACACAAACACAAGCGTTGTTACACAAACACAAGTGTTGTTACACAAACACAAGTGTTGTTACACAAACACAAGCGTTGTTACACAAACACAAGCGTTGTTACACAAACACAAGCGTTGTTACACAAACACAAGTGTTGTTACACAAACACAAGTGTTGTTACACAAACACAAGTGTTACACAAACACAAGTGTTGTTACACAAACACAAGTGTTGTTACACAAACAATATAATGTTACACATAATATAGAGAACTACTGTGTTAAGCGCTGACAATATTTGTTAGTCACATTTATCCAATTTATTTCTTTAAATTGTTGTCGCCAGAGTCTTGAAGGTTATTCACTGGTCTTGTCATCTCACTCTGCTTACATCTGACAGCTCACATTATGTGCATACAGTCAGAATCCTTGAGTTTACAACGAATTCGTCACCGCTGCTTTCAGCACCACACGAGAAGGTGGAGAGTAAAGAGTGAGCCTTCTGCTTTTCCATCGTTGACTCTCGCACCTAGAATATACACGACACTTCTTAAGGGAGAGGTTGATAGTTCTTCTCGGCAGATAGACTCTAGGTGTGGACTTCTAAGTTCTCGTCTGTGTCCGTAACATACCAACGTGAGAGTAGTGGAAACTTGATGTAAGTACTCTTGATGCTGTAAGTACTCTTGATGCTGTAATTACTCTTGATGTTGTAAGTACTCTTCATGCTGTAAGTACTCTTGATGCTGTAAGTACTCTTGATGCTGTAATTACTCTTGTTGTAAGTACTCTTGATGCTGTAAGTACTCTTGATGCTGTAAGTACTCTTGATTCTGTAATTACTCTTGATGTAAGTACTCTTGATGCTGTAAGTACTCTTGATGCTGTAAGTACTCTTGATGCTGTAAGTACTCTTGATGCTGTAAATACTCTTGATGTAATTACTCTTAATGCTGTAAGTACTCTTGATGCTGTAAATACTCTTGATGTAATTACTCTTAATGTTGTAAGTACTCTTGATGCTGTAAGTACTCTTGATGCTGTAAGTACTCTTGATGCTGTAATTACTCTATGCTGTAATTACTCTTGATGTAAGTACTCTTGATGCTGTAAGTACTCATGCTTCTGGCCGAGGATCTTGGTCACGTGACTTGACTCTCTGTTTACTAGTTTCATCCTTGTTCGTCTGTTTCGCTGGAGAGTCTTAACGAGGGAGAACGAAACTGCCATGTCTATTTGTGTGTGTTATCAGTTCTTACTTTTCCTCCCTCTTCTCCTTCCCCTTCCCCATCCCCTTCCCCTTCCCCTTGCCTCGTCCTCTTCCTCTTCTCCTTCCCCTCCTCTCTTTCCCCCTCCCTTTCCCCCTCCTCCCCTTCCCCCTCCTCCTCCCTGACGACTCATACGCTCTGGAATGACACAGGAGAACTCGCTTTTTGCTGCCTTGTCTGCTGTGTGTGTGCGGGGGAGGGTCTGTGTCTGGGGTGTTGGTGGGCCTGTGTCTGGGGTGTTGGTAGGTGTGTGTTTCTGGGGTGTTGGTGGGCCTATGTCTGGGGTGTTGGTGAGTGTGTCTGGGGTGTTGGTGGGTGTGTCTGGGGTGTTAGTGGGTGTGTGACTGCGGTGTTTGGGTGTAGGTGGATGTGTGTCTGGGGTGTTGGTGTGTGTGTCTGGGGTGTTGGTAACAGCCTTGTTGATCAGGCCCTGATCCACCGGGAGGCCTGGTCGTGGACCGGGCCGCGGTTGCGTTGATCCCCGGAATGCCCTCCAGGTAGACTCCAGGTAGGTAGGGTGTGTGTCTGAAGTGTTGGTGGGTGTCTGGGGTGTTGGTGGGTCTATATCTGGGGTTTAGGGTAGAAGACAGGTGCAGTGGAGTGGAGAATTGCATAGAGGAGGAGATGGGACAGGAGATAAACATGAAAACCATGAATAACATCGATATAAAACAACTGTTCCACAGTATCAACAGGGAGAACAAAAGAGGGACCAGCGGAACGCCGAGGAGAACTTGATAACAAGACAACGCCACGACGAATGAAAACATTAAAGTCTTCTCTTATGGTAATAAAATAATTTTATGTCGACTAAGCATACCTAATATCTTTGATGGTTTTCGAGAGAGTTTTCATCCTCCCGCTTGTTTGGTAAACCAGGCCGTTTCTACTGCTGCGCTGCCTCCTGGCCTACATACCCATCACAGCAATGTTTGATATTTTCTGGTAAAATGTTAAAAGTTTTGGTTGTGCTGCTCCATCAAGTTTGTAATTTGGCGTCTAATCACCCGACTGACGTTTCGTTCAAGGAACACAATAAGCCAGATGTCACGACAACCTGGAAAATGACGGGGCGGATAATGAGAACTTTCAAGACAAGGTATATTGTGAAAATTAAGACACATGTGCAACATCAGGGTATCTTTATTGTAGACGTTTCGCCATCCAGTGGCTTTATCAATACAAATTCTAGGACATAATTTGAAGACAGTAGAACTATATACAAAAGATGAGGTAATCAGCCCCTCAGCCTTGGAGTTGGTGTGAAGAGCACCGTAGTCGTGAAGAATCTGGAGCACAGGCAAGAAGACTGGTGCTTATATACTAACGTCAGGTGGAAAGGGAACGTGTAGCAGACGGGGGCAGTCACTGGTAGGCGGGATTCCCCAGTGGAAATAGGTCATACCCAAAGAGATGGGTTAGTTGTAGTTGTAGTATGTTATGTTAATCTCCAGGGTTTATTACCTGGACCTCAGCAATGAGAGTGGCTACTCTCACCGCTGGGCAACGGCGACCAGTGCTGTAGTTGTAGCAGCCGTGAGGAGGTTATGTAGATGTCCTCTGAACCAAGATTCCATGATGTTGCAGTGTCTGATTACCTCATCTTTTGTGTATAGTTCTACTGTCTTCAAATTATGTCCTAGAATTTGTATTGATAAAGCCACTGGATGGCGAAACGTCTACAATAAAGATACCCAGATGTTGCACATGTGCCTTAATTTTCATCTTGTCGGTATTGTATACCATTCTTGTACAAGGTATATTGTGCCAGTGATGACACTACTCAAATTGTTTGTACTCTCTTATTTAGAGTTTTGTTCAGTGTTGACGGTTCCATCTAGGACAGGGAAAAATGTCAGAGCTGGAACAGACACACAGATAATTACGGCCCACATAGAGCCGCCAATAAAGCATTTAAATTCCTGGGAATATCACAAAGTCCTAAATATATACTCGCTGGAGCGGAGGAGAATACGTAGAAGGTACTTGAAGCCTTGTCCCAGATCTACATACTGCCGTAACAACATACTGGAGTGAAAGATATGGAAGGAAATTTAAAATAAACCCAGTGAAAAGCAGGGGTGTCATGGGCACAATAAGAAAAAATTGTATCAACATCCGTTGTTCCAGATTGTTGAACATCTTACCGAAAATCAGAAACACTGCTGGGACACGTGTAGAAGCCTCCAAGAGAAAATTAGACAAGTATCTCCAAGTGCCAGATTAACCAGGCTATGATAGACATGTGGACCAGTGGGCCACCAGAAGCAGCAGCCTGGTTGACCAGGCAGGCACCAGACACGCCTGCAACAAGGCCAGGTTTCGGGATAAGAAAACCTCTCGAAACTCATCAAACCTGTATCAGAGGTACCATTTCGAAGACTTATGATGTGCGATGTTATGCTACTGGTCTGTAATTTTTGGCAAGTGCTCTACTGCTTCCTTCATGCACAGGAACTATGCGTGCACTCTTTAAAGCCTCTGGGATTTCACTATATCATCAGCAACTTCCTGACAGAGACCAGAGCAAAACGACTGATCTCTCGCCAGGACTCGACCTGGACATTTCTTTCTGAAAAGAATACCGAGTTCTCTTGATAGAAGTATTTTGAACTTCTTCATAAATAAAACATTCCGCTAATCTAGTCCAACTGCTGCAAGACTGGGCATGTTTTCTATTTAATTTTCTTTTCGAATTATAGAGGGTTAGTGCTTTTTTAAGTTATACACACTGTGTGTAACTTAAAAAATGAAGATGAATTTCTTCGTTCTCAACACTGCCTTTATTGAGTGGGTTGCTGAATCGTGATTCATACTGGCCTTTCAGAGTGTTAATAGCTCTGTTGTAGCAAATAGCTAATTGTGGGCACGAGTATACACATACACGGGCACAAATACAAAACATGGACGCATGCAAACATACGTGTGCATGCAAACAAATATACGTGAGCACGAACGCATAAGTACGGCACCTGCATGTACATAGACGCACGCTCACGCACACAGCACACGGGCCAGGAGCTGAGTCTCGACCCCTGCAACCACAATTAGGTGAGGTGAGCACACACACAAACACACACACACACACACACACACACACACACACACACACACACACACACACACACACACACACACACACACACACACACACACACTCTCTCTCTCTCTCTCTCACACACTCACACACACACACACACACACACACTAACTAAATGTTTCGTTCAGAACTCATCGAAAATTTAGTTTGATAATTTCAGAAATTGATTGATATGTTACGGGATTTGTTTCTTATCTCTCGGTCCTACAAATAGGGTCATCTTTGTGTGTGGGGCACACCACCAAGTGCTGGACACAGTGCACACAACCGAGGAAGAAGTGAAGAGGCTTCTGAGTGAGCTAGATACCTCAAAGGCAATGGGGCCAGATAACATCTCCCCATGGGTATTGAGAGAGGGAGCAGAGGCGCTATGTGTACCCCTAACAACAATATTCAATACATCTATCGAAACAGGGAGATTGCCTGAGGCATGGAAGACAGCAAATGTAGTCCCAATCTTTAAAAAAGGAGACAGACATGAAGCATTAAACTACAGACCAGTGTCACTGACATGTATAGTATGCAAAATCATGGAGAAGATTATCAGGAGAAGAGTGGTGGAACACCTAGAAAGGAATGATCTCATCAACAGCAGCCAGCATGGTTTCAGGGACGGGAAATCCTGTGTCACAAACCTACTGGAGTTCTATGACATGGTGACAGCAGTAAGACAAGAGAGAGAGGGGTGGGTGGATTGCATTTTCTTGGACTGCAAGAAGGCGTTTGACACAGTTCCACACAAGAGATTGGTGCAAAAACTGGAGGACCAAGCAGGGATAACAGGGAAGGCACTACAATGGATCAGGGAATACTTGTCAGGAAGACAGCAGCGAGTCATGGTACGTGGCGAGGTGTCAGAGTGGGCACCTGTGACCAGCGGGGTCCCGCAGGGGTCAGTCCTAGGACCAGTGCTGTTTCTGGTATTTGTGAACGACATGACGGAAGGAATAGACTCTGAGGTGTCCCTGTTTGCAGATGACGTGAAGTTGATGAGAAGAATACACTCGATCGAAGACCAGGCAGAACTACAAAGGGATCTGGACAGGCTGCAGAACTGGTCCAGCAATTGGCTCCTGGAGTTCAATCCCACCAAGTGCAAAGTCATGAAGATTGGGGAAGGGCAAAGAAGGCCGCAAACGGAGTACAGTCTAGGGGGTCAGAGACTACAAACCTCACTCAAGGAAAAAGATCTTGGGGTGAGTATAACACCAGGCACATCTCCTGAAGCGCACATCAACCAAATAACTGCTGCAGCATATGGGCGCCTAGCAAACCTCAGAACAGCATTCCGACATCTTAATAAGGAATCGTTCAGGACCCTGTACACCGTATACGTTAGGCCCATATTGGAGTATGCGGCACCAGTTTGGAACCCACACCTAGCCAAGCACGTAAAGAAACTAGAGAAAGTGCAAAGGTTTGCAACAAGACTAGTCCCAGAGCTAAGAGGTATGTCCTACGAGGAGAGGTTAAGGGAAATCAACCTGACGACACTGGAGGACAGGAGAGATAGGGGGGACATGATAACGACATACAAAATACTGAGAGGAATTGACAAGGTGGACAAAAACAGGATGTTCCAGAGATTGGACACAGTAACAAGGGGACACAGTTGGAAGCTAAAGACACAGATGAATCACAGGGATGTTAGGAAGTATTTCTTCAGCCACAGAGTAGTCAGTAAGTGGAATAGTTTGGGAAGCGATGTAGTGGAGGCAGGATCCATACATAGCTTTAAGCAGAGGTACGATAAAGCTCACGGCTCAGGGAGAGTGACCTAGTAGCGATCAGTGAAGAGGCGGGGCCAGGAGCTCGGACTCGACCCCCGCAACCTCAACTAGGTGAGTACAACTAGGTGCATGGAACACTAGCGCCAGCACGATGCTGCTGATGCTGCTACCACTGTTGCATGGAACACTAGCACCAGCACGATGCTGCTGTTGCTGCTACCACTGTTGCATGGAACACTAGCGCCACCACGATGCTGCTGTTGCTGCTACCACTGTTGCATGGAACACCAGCACCAGCACGATGCTGTTGTTGCTGCTACCACTGTTGCATGGAACACCAGCACGATGCTGCTGTTGCTGCTACCACTGTTGCATGGAACACTAGCGCCACCACGATGCTGCTGTTGCTGCTACCACTGTTGCATGGAACACCAGCGCCAGCACGATGCTGCTGTTGCTGCTACCACTGTTGCATGGAACACTAGCGCCAGCACGATGCTGCTGTTGCTGCTACCACTGTTGCATGGAACACCAGCGCCAGCACGATGCTGCTGATGCTGCTACCACTGTTGCATGGAACACCAGCGCCAGCACGATGCTGCTGTTGCTACTACCACTATTGCATGGAACACTAGCGCCAGCACGATGCTGCTGTTGCTGCTATCACTGTTGCATGGAACACCAGCGCCAGCACGATGCTGCTGTTGCTGCTATCACTGTTGCATGGAACACTAGCGCCAGCACGATGCTGCTGTTGCTGCTACCACTGTTGCATGGAACATTAGCGCCAGCAAGATGCTGCTGTTGCTGCTACCACTGTTGCATGGAACACCAGCGCCAGCACGATGCTGCTACCACTGTTGCATGGAACATTAGCGCCAGCACGATGCTGCTGATGCTGCTACCACTGTTGCATGGAACACCAGCGCCAGCACGATGCTGCTGATGCTGCTACCACTGTTGCATGGAACACCAGCGCCAGCACGATGCTGCTGTTGCTGCTATCACTGTTGCATGGAACACTAGCGCCAGCACGATGCTGCTGATGCTGCTACCACTGTTGCATGGAACACCAGCGCCAGCACGATGCTGCTGATGCTGCTACCACTGTTGCATGGAACACTAGCGCCAGCACGATGCTGCTGATGCTCCTACCACTGTTGCATGGAACACTAGCGCCAGCACGATGCTGCTGATGCTGCTACCACTGTTGCATGGAACACCAGCGCCAGCACGATGCTGCTGTTGCTGCTATCACTGTTGCATGGAACACCAGCGCCAGCACGATGCTGCTGATGCTGCTACCACTGTTGCATGGAACACCAGCGCCAGCACGATGCTGCTGATGCTGCTACCACTGTTGCATGGAACACCAGCGCCAGCACGATGCTGCTGGTGCTGCTACCACTGTTGCATGGAACACCAGCGCCAGCACGATGCTGCTGGTGCTGCTACCACTGTTGCATGGAACACCAGCGCCAGCACGATGCTGCTGGGGCTGCTGCTGCTACCACTTGCATGGAACACCAGCGCCAGCACGATGCTGCTGATGCTGCTACCACTGTTGCATGGAACACAAGCGCCAGCACGATGCTGCTGGTGCTGCTACCACTGTTGCATGGAACACCAGCGCCAGCACGATGCTGCTGGGGCTGCTGCTGCTACCACTTGCATGGAACACCAGCGCCAGCACGATGCTGCTGTTGCTGCTACCACTGTTGCATGGAACACCAGCGCCAGCACGATGCTGCTGTTGCTGCTACCACTGTTGCATGGAACACCAGCGCCAGCACGATGCTGCTGTTGCTGCTACCACTGTTGCATGGAACACCAGCGCCAGCACGATGCTGCTGTTGCTGCTACCACTGTTGCATGGAACACCAGCGCCAGCATGATTCTGCTGCTGCTGTTGCTTGGAACACCAGCGCCAGCACGATGCTGCTGTTGCTGCTACCACTGTTGCATGGAACACCAGCGCCAGCATCATGCTGCTGGGGCTGCTGCTGCTACCACTGTTCCATGGAACACTAGCGCCAGCACGATGCTGCTGATGCTGCTACCACTGTTCCATGGAACACCAGCGCCAGCACGATGCTGCTGATGCTGCTACCACTGTTCCATGGAACACCAGCGCCAGCACGATGCTGCTGTTGCTGCTACCACTGTTGCATGGAACACTACCGCCAGCACGATGATGCTGTTGCTGCTACCACTGTTGCATGGAACACTAGCACCAGCACGATGATGCTGGTGCTGCTACCACTGTTGCATGGAACACTAGCGCCAGCATGATGCTGCTGGGGCTGCTGCTGCTACCACTGTTCCATGGAACACTAGCGCCAGCACGATGCTGCTGATGCTGCTACCACTGTTGCATGGAACACTAGCGCCAGCACGATGCTGCTGATGCTGCTACCACTGTTCCATGGAACACCAGCGCCAGCACGATGCTGCTGTTGCTGCTACCACTGTTGCATGGAACACTACCGCCAGCACGATGATGCTGGTGCTGCTACCACTGTTGCATGGAACACTAGCACCAGCACGATGATGCTGGTGCTGCTACCACTGTTGCATGGAACACTACCGCCAGCACGATGATGCTGGTGCTGCTACCACTGTTGCATGGAACACCAGCGCCAGCACGATGCTGCTGGTGCTGCTACCACTGTTGCATGGAACACCAGCGCCAGCACGATGCTGCTGTTGCTGCTACCACTGTTGCATGGAACACTAGCACCAGCACGATGCTGCTGCTGCTGCTACCACTGTTGCATGGAACACCAGCGCCAGCACGATGCTGCTGTTGCTGCTACCACTGTTGCATGGAACACTAGCACCAGCACGATGCTGCTGCTGCTGCTACCACTGTTGCATGGAATACCAGCGCCAGCACGATGCTGCTGTTGCTGCTACCACTGTTGCATGGAATACCAGCGCCAGCACGATGCTGCTGTTGCTGCTACCACTGTTGCATGGAACACCAGCGCCAGCACGATGCTGCTGTTGCTGCTACCACTGTTGCATGGAACACCAGCGCCAGCACGATGCTGCTGTTGCTGCTACCACTGTTGCATGGAACACCAGCGCCAGCACGATGCTGCTGTTGCTGCTACCACTGTTGCATGGAACACCAGCACCAGCACGATGCTGCTGCTGCTGCTACCACTGTTGCATGGAACACCAGCGCCAGCACGATGCTGCTGTTGCTGCTACCACTGTTGCATGGAACACCAGCGCCAGCACGATGCTGCTGTTGCTGCTACCACTGTTGCATGGAACACCAGCGCCAGCACGATGCTGCTGATGCTGCTACCACTGTTGCATGGAACACTAGCACCAGCACGATGCTGCTGATGCTGCTACCACTGTTGCATGGAACACTAGCACCAGCACGATGATGCTGATGCTGCTACCACTGTTGCATGGAACACTAGCGCCAGCACGATGATGCTGGTGCTGCTACCACTGTTGCATGGAACACCAGCACCAGCACGATGCTGCTGATGCTGCTACCACTGTTGCATGGAACACTAGCACCAGCACGATGCTGCTGTTGCTGCTACCACTGTTGCATGGAACACCAGCACCAGCACGATGCTGCTGTTGCTGCTACCACTGTTGCATGGAACACCAGCACCAGCACGATGATGCTGGTGCTGCTACCACTGTTGCATGGAACACCAGCACCAGCACGATGCTGCTGTTGCTGCTACCACTGTTGCATGGAACACTAGCGCCAGCACGATGCTGCTGATGCTGCTACCACTGTTGCATGGAACACCAGCACCAGCACGATGCTGCTGATGCTGCTACCACTGTTGCATGGAACACTAGCGCCAGCACGATGATGCTGGTGCTGCTACCACTGTTGCATGGAACACCAGCGCCAGCACGATGCTGCTGATGCTGCTACCACTGTTGCATGGAACACTAGCGCCAGCACGATGATGCTGGTGCTGCTACCACTGTTGCATGGAACACCAGCGCCAGCACGATGCTGCTGATGCTGCTACCACTGTTGCATGGAACACTAGCGCCAGCACGATGCTGCTGATGCTGCTACCACTGTTGCATGGAACACTAGCACCAGCACGATGCTGCTGATGCTGCTACCACTGTTGCATGGAACACCAGCGCCAGCACGATGATGCTGATGCTGCTACCACTGTTGCATGGAACACTAGCGCCAGCACGATGCTGCTGATGCTGCTACCACTGTTGCATGGAACACTAGCGCCAGCACGATGCTGCTGATGCTGCTACCACCACAAACAACATCGACGTAGATGCTGAAGTCAGCGAGATAACACTGACAATCATACACAAACACACAGTCGCAAACAAATACTTGAAGGCAGCTCAGTCACACACAACCAAAAATCTCACACAAGCACTCAGTTTAGACACATTTATTATTCATTAACACTCAAGTACATCACAAAAGCATTTACAAGAAGTTAAACACTCACACAGTCATTTGCAATCACGGTGTCAGAGTTCGTCGTAGTTGATGTATTTTCAGGCGAGTGCAAGATCTCATTGAAACCCTAAAGATATGCTGAAAAAAAATTTGAAATATTTGAACACAATTCCTTTGAAGTGCAAAGTGATAATATAACTCTTGTAAAACTCTGTGGTAAGAGATGCAACACGGATGTGGGGTAAAGGCAGATATGCAGAGTTTTACACTAAAAACGAAAAATCTTTTGAAGCTGTAAGTTGTATTTCACTCTTTCTTATTATTATTCAAGCCGTCAGTGTGGCCAGAGAGTGGATGGTGTGTGGAGAGCCTTCGGTTATACTATCCTTACTCCAACTGTATAGACTAGACAAAATTAAGGGGAGCCGGACAGCAGTTAGTCCTTAGCAGATAGCCGTAGTCTTAGTCCACAGTGAGGCTATCTGATCAGTTGGTTAATTGGATTTATAGCCTATCTACTACACGAGGGTCATTAAGGCTGCATGTCACCTGCTAACCACCAGTCCAGAATACTTAATACCTAATACTTAATACCTAATACTTAATACCTAATACTTAATACCTAATACTTAATACCTAATACTTAATACCTAATACTTAATACTTAATGACACAGAGGTATACAACTCTGTATTTATTTCCTGTGCTAGCCATATACACTCCATTAATTGTAATTACAATAATAATAATAATGTTGGTAGAATTACCGACAATATGTTAGGTAAACGGACACAAGTGCAACTAATGTGACATTTTATTGTGGCAACGTTTCGCTCTCCAGAAGCTTTGTCAAGCTTGACAAGGCTCCTGGAGAGCGAAACGTTGCCACAGTAAAATGTTTCATTAGTTGCACTTGTGTCCTTTTACTTAACAACAACAACAACAACAACAACAACAACGACAATAATAATAATAATAATAATAATAATAATAATAATAATGATTATAATAATTTCCTTGTATTTATTTAATGTATGCTTTGAAGGTATTTTAAAAGTCGTCTTATATAGAAGTAACCTTAACGACTTATATCATCATATACTTACCTGGATTACCTGGAGGTTACCTGGATTACCTGGAGGTTACCTGGATTACCTGGAGGTTACCTGGATTACCTGGAGGTTACCTGGATTACCTGGAGGTTACCTGGATTACCTGGAGGTTACCTGGAGGTTACCTGGATTACCTGGAGGTTACCTGGATTACCTGACCTGGAGGAGGTTACCTGGATTACCTGGAAGGAGGTTACCTGGATTACCTGGAGGTTACCTGGATTACCTGGAGGTTACCTGGATTACCTGGAGGTTACCTGGATTACCTGGAGGTTACCTGGATTACCTGGAGGTTACCTGGATTACCTGGAGGTTACCTGGATTACCTGGAGGTTACCTGGATTACCTGGAGGTTACCTGGATTACCTGGAGGTTACCTGGATTACCTGGAGGTTACCTGGATTACCTGGAGGTTGCCTGGATTACCTGGAGGTTACCTGGATTACCTGGAGGTTACCTGGATTACCTGGAGGTTACCTGGATTACCTGGAGGTTACCTGGAGGTTACCTGGATTACCTGGAGGTTACCTGGATTACCTGGAGGTTACCTGGATTACCTGGAGGTTACCTGGATTACCTGGAGGTTACCTGGATTACCTGGAGGTTACCTGGATTACCTGGAGGTTACCTGGATTACCTGGAGGTTACCTGAAGGTTACCTGGATTACCTGGAGGTTACCTGGATTACCTGGAGGTTACCTGGAGGTTACCTGGATTACCTTGAGGTTACCTGGAGGTTACCTGGATTACCTGGAGGTTACCTGGAGGTTACCTGGATTACCTGGAGGTTACCTGGATTACTTGGATTACCTGGAGGTTACCTGGATTACCTGGAGGTTACCTGGATTACCTGGAGGTTACCTGGATTACCTGGATTACCTGGAGGTTACCTGGATTACCTGGAGGTTACCTGGATTACCTGGAGGTTACCTGGATTACCTGGAGGTTACCTGGATTACCTGGAGGTTACCTGGATTACCTGGAGGTTACCTGGATTACCTGGAGGTTACCTGGATTACCTGGAGGTTACCTGGATTACCTGGAGGTTACCTGGATTACCTGGAAGTTACCTGGATTACCTAGAGGTTACTTGGATTACTTGGAGGTTACCTGGATTACCTGGAGGTTACCTGGATTACCTGGAGGTTACCTGGATTACCTGGAGGTTACCTGGAGGTTACCTGGATTACCTGGAGGTTACCTGGATTACCTGGAGGTTACCTGGATTACCTGGAGGTTACCTGGATTACCTGCAGGTTACCTGGAGGTTATTCCGGGGATCAACGCCCCCGCGGCCCGGTCCATGACCAGGCCTCCCTATGGATCAGGGCCTGATCAACTAGGCTGTTACTGCTGGCCTCACGCAGTCCAACGTACGAGCCACAGCCCGGCTGATGCGGCACTGACTTTAGGTATCTGTCCAGCTCTCTCTTGAAGGCAGCCAGGGAAGACTTTCACACACACACACACACACACACACACACACACACACACACACTCAAGGTACAAGTGTCTCTCTCTCTTCCACTTCGGGGTATCTGAGGACCTTTTTAGGTAGGAGAGTGTGTTGAGGCATGACATATTATACCCCCTCGTATGGATACACATGTCACTGCAGAGAGAGAGAGAGAGAGAGAGAGAGAGAGAGAGACGGGGGAGAGATAACACCGTGTTTTTTATAGCTCCCTCCCGTCCTCCCCCGGGGGTTAGATTTAAAAAAATCATATGACAATGGCCTTAAAATACCCAGGGGCGTCAGTGACATTTTTGTCTGGTCCCAAACTGCCATATCGTCCACTCAAATGACCTTTACTCCTCAGTCTTCAAATGCCTCAGCATACGCTCGCCATTTGAGTATTTTCGTGTACCTCGAAGCATTTGGAAATGCATTTAAATGTCCATAATATTTCCCTAAAATGTCCTTAGATGTCTCTTTACAATAACTTAAAATAAAAACTTTAGATTATTTTAAGGTGGTTAAATCTTCTTCAGTATAGTAACGAGTGTTTTAATGTTACAACCGTCACGGGTTGTAACACACCGTCACGGGTTGTAACACACCGTCACGGGTTGTAACACACCGTCACGGGTTGTAACACACCGTCACGGGTTGTAACACGCCGTCACGGGTTGTAACACGCCGTCACGGGTTGTAACACACCGTCACGGGTTGTAACACACCGTCACGGGTTGTAACACACCGTCACGGGTTGTAACACGCCGTCACGGGTTGTAACACGCCGTCACGGGTTGTAACACACCGTCACGGGTTGTAACACGCCGTCACGGGTTGTAACACACCGTCACGGGTTGTAACACACCGTCACGGGTTGTAACACACCGTCAAGGGTTGCAACAACACACCGTCCCAGGTTGTAACACTCCGTCACGGGTTGTAACACACTGTCGCTGGTTACAACAACACACCGTCACGGGTTGTAATACACCGTCACGGGTTGTAACACACCGTCACGGGTTGTAACACACCGTCACGGGTTGTAACACACCGTCACGGGTTGTAACACACCGTCACGGGTTGTAACACACCGTCACGGGTTGTAACACACCGTCACGGGTTGTAACACACCGTCACGGGTTGTAACACACCGTCACGGGTTGTAACATGATCAACCAGGCTATTACTGCTGGCTGCACGCAATCCAACGTACGAGCCACAGCCCGGCTGGTCAGGTACCGATTTTAGGTGCTTGTCCAGTGCCAGCTTGAAGACTGTCAGGGGTCTATTGGTAATCCCCGTTATGTATGCTGGGAGGCAGTTGAACAGTCTCGGGCTCCTGACACTTATTGTATTGTCTCTTAACGTGCTAGTACACCTGCTTTTCATTGGGGGGATGTTGCATCGTCTTCCAAGTCTTTTGCTTTCGTTGTGAGTGATTTTCGTGTGCAAGTTCGGTACTAGTCCCTCTAGGATTTTCCAGGTGTGCAGAAATTTAAAAGTTCGTGTGAGTGTGAGTTTTCATCAGAGCTGCCTCCTGGTGTTATCACTGCAACAGTATTATTTGCTATATTCCTCCATTTTAGGTGCCTTAAGTTGAAATCCCCCAGGAGCAAGATGTTGGGGGCAGGAGCTGGCAGATTTTCCAGACAGTGGTCAATTTTTAACAGCTGTTCCTGGAATTGCTGGGATGTTGCATCCAGAGGCTTGTAGACTACCACAATGACTAGGTTTTGGTTCTCGATCTTTACTGCTAAAACTTCCACTACATCATTTGAGGCATTAAGCAGTTCTGTGCAAACAAGTGACTCTGCAATGTACCGGCCAACTCCCCCCCCCCCTCCTTTTGCCTGTTCACTCTGTCACATCTGTATAGGTTGTAACCTGGGATACATATTTCGTTCTCCAAGTGATCCTTTATGTGGGTCTCAGTGAAAGCCGCGAACATTGCATTTGCCTCTGCAAGCAGTCCACGGATGAAAGGTATTTTGTTGTTCGTTGCTGGCTTTAGACCCTGTATATTTGCAAAGAAGAATGTCATCGGACTGGTGGTATTGGTAACACACCGTCACGGGTTGTAACAACACACCGTCACGGGTTGTAATAACACACCGTCACGGGTTGTAACAACACACCATCACGGGTTGTAATAACACACCGTCACGGGTTGTAACAACACACCGGCACGGGTTGTAACAACACACCGTTACGGGTTGTAACAACACACCATCACGGGTTGTAATAACACACCGTCACGGGTTGTAACAACACACCGTCACGGGTTGTAGCAACACACCGTCATGGGTTGTAACAACACACCGTCACGGGTTGTAGCAGCACACCGTCACGGGTTGTAACACACCGTCACGGGTTGTAACAACACACCGTCACGGGTTGTAACAACACACCGTCACGGGTTGTAACAACACACCGTCACGGGTTGTAACAACACACCGTCACGGGTTGTAACAACACACCGTCACGGGTTGTAACAACACACCATCACGGGTTGTAATAACAGTCACGGGTTGTCACAACACACTGTCACGGGTTGTAACCCACCGTTACGGGTTGTAACAACACACCGTCACGGGTTGTAACAACACAACGTCACGGGTTGTAATAACACACCGTCACGGGTTGTAACAACACACCGTCACGGGTTGTAATAACACCGTCACGGGTTGTAACACACCATCACGGGTTGTAATAACACCGTCACGGATTGTAGCAACACACCGTCACGGGTTGTAACAACACACCGTCACGGGTTGTAACAACACACCGTCACGGGTTGTAACAACACACCGTCACGGGTTGTAACAACACACCGTCACGGGTTGTAACAACACACCGTCACGGGTTGTAACAACACACCGTCACGGGTTGTAACAACACACCGTCACGGGTTGTAACAACACACCGTCACGGGTTGTAACAACACAACGTAACGGGTTGTAATAACACACCGTCACGGGTTGTAACAACACACCGTCACGGGTTGTAATAACACACCGTCACGGGTTGTAACAACACACCGTCACGGGTTGTAGCAACACACCGTCACGGGTTGTAATAACACACCGTCACGGGTTGTAACAACACACCGTCACGGGTTGTAACAACACACCGTCACGGGTTGTAATAACACACCGTCACGGGTTGTAACAACACACCGTCACGGGTTGTAATAACACACCGGGTTGTAACAACACACCGTCACGGGTTGGGTCATGTAACAACACACCGTCACGGGTTGTAGCAGCACACCGTCACGGGTTGTAACAACACACCGTCACGGGTTGTAACAACACATCGTCACGGGTTGTAGCAACACACCGTCACGGGTTGTAATAACACACCGTCACGGGTTGTAACAACACACCATCACGGGTTGTAGCAACACACCGTCACGGGTTGTAACAACACACCGTCACGGGTTGTAACAACACACCGTCACGGGTTGTAATAACACACCGTCACGGGTTGTAACAACACATCATTACGGGTTGTAATAACACACCGTCACGGGTTGTAACAACACACCGTCACGGGTTGCAGCAACACACCGTCATGGGTTGTAACAACACACCGTCACGGGTTGTAGCAGCACACCGTCACGGGTTGTAACACACCGTCACGGGTTGTAACAACACACCGTCACGGGTTGTAACAACACACCGTCACGGGTTGTAGCAACACACCGTCACGGGTTGTAACAACACACCATCACGGGTTGTAATAACACCGTCACGGATTGTAGCAACACACCGTCACGGGTTGTAACAACACACCGTCACGGGTTGTAACAACACACCGTCACGGGTTGTAACAACACACCGTCACGGGTTGTAACAACACACCGTCACGGGTTGTAACACACCGTCACGGGTTGTAACAACACACCATCACGGGTTGTAATAACACAGTCACGTGTTGTCACAACACACCGTCACGGGTTGTAACAACACACCGTCACGGGTTGTAGCAACACACCGTCACGGGTTGTAACAACACACCATCACGGGTTGTAATAACACCGTCACGGATTGTAGCAACACACCGTCACGGGTTGTAACAACACACCGTCACGGGTTGTAACAACACACCGTCACGGGTTGTAACAACACACCGTCACGGGTTGTAGCAACACACCGTCACGGGTTGTAACAACACACCATCACGGGTTGTAATAACACCGTCACGGATTGTAGCAACACACCGTCACGGGTTGTAACAACACACCGTCACGGGTTGTAACAACACACCGTCACGGGTTGTAACAACACACCGTCACGGGTTGTAACAACACACCGTCACGGGTTGTAACACACCGTCACGGGTTGTAACAACACACCATCACGGGTTGTAATAACACAGTCACGTGTTGTCACAACACACCGTCACGGGTTGTAACAACACACCGTCACGGGTTGTAACACACCGGCACGGGTTGTAATAACACATCATTACGGGTTGTAATAACACACCGTCACGGGTTGTAACACACCGTCACGGGTTGTAACAACACATTACGGCTTGTAATAACACACCGTCACGGGTTGTAACAACACACCGTCACGGGTTGCAGCAACACACCGTCATGGGTTGTAACAACACACCGTCACGGGTTGTAGCAGCACACCGTCACGGGTTGTAACACACCGTCACGGGTTGTAACAACACACCGTCGCGGGTTGTAATAACACACCGTCACGGGTTGTAACAACACACCGTCACGGGTTGTAGCAACACACCGTCACGGGTTGTAACAACACACCGTCACGGGTTGTAACAACACACCGTCACGGGTTGTAACAACACACCATCACGGGTTGTAATAACACCGTCACGGGTTATAGCAACACACCGTCACGGGTTGTAACAACACACCGTCACGGGTTATAACAACCCACCGTTACGGGTTGTAACACACTGTCACAGGTTATAACAACCCACCGTTACGGGTTGTAACACACTGTCACAAGATCTAAAAACAAACACCGTCAGTGTTACAGCATCACATACTAAGATAACATCTTGTAAGTAAGTTATCCACTACAATAACATTCCCTTCCAAACATAAAATAACCATGATACGGGAGCATAACATACGGCTACAGCAGATTTCACACACAGTTTTAAGACAGGGTACGGCCGATCCTATGGTGCCTGACAAAAGTGCAAAAACAGCTGTCATTGCTCGCCTCGCACTGACACACTTTGAATTTGCCTTGTTACATATTCTTCTAATTCAATTTTACTTCCACTCGTACACCATGTTATTTACTTTATAACTCAAACAATGCCTTTTCTATAAATTTCTCTTAGATTTTGTGTGTATATATATATATATATATATATATATATATATATATATATATATATATATATATATATATATATATATATATATATATATATATATATATATATATATCCACAAACACTTATCTCTGGACGAAAGTATTTGACGTGATGAGGTGCAGGTCTCCCTTGTTGATGTTAAAACAAACACACACACTCAAACATATAATTGACACTTACCTGGCCTCACAGCTGGCCAACACTCACCCAACACAAGGTCGCCAAACACTCCACATATGCGGCCGTCCCCGTGCTGCCACACTCACCCTCAAACAAGTAAGACCAATAAAAGACAGTTTTTTTTTTTTTAACAATTTTACTCACCATTTAACTTTGAGTCGGCCGTCTGGCTTCCATGGTCCGTGATGGCACCTTGTGGGCGGTCATAATTAATCTTCATGGTCGCTGCGGGCCACCTCTCAGGCCATCACACTAGCCGCAGAATGGTGGAGAATCTAGGCTTCTTAGACATTCTAAGAGGGTAACCCAGAAAAGGTCCTTCACATGTGTACGGATGGTCCGACTATCAGTGAACGATCTCCTGCATTCCACTGTGGTTACACTACAATCTCCCACTTTTCAAGTCTAGTCTCGGCTCTAGGTCAGTTTTAACAAATGCCTCTTCACCTGCTGTGGTGATAAATATCTTATAGGGAGACGCGTCTCTAGTGCAACGCATATGCAACAGTTAAGTATCTTTATTCCGAAGCGTTTCGCCTACGCAATAGGTTTCTTCAGTCAAGTACGGAGGAAGCAGTAGAGATGTAAAGACGATGTAATCAGTCTATCACCCTTGAAGACGTAGTTCTGAGGTGGTCAGTCCCTCAGCCTGGAGAAGAGTTCTGCTTCGTAGTCTGGAACATTGTTCATGACTAGGGACTGACCACCTCAAAACTACTTCTTCAAGGGTGATGGGCTAACTATATCGTCCTTACATCTCTACTGCTTCCTCTGTACTCAACTGAAGAAGCCTGCTGTGTAGGCGAAACGTTACGGAATAAATGTTGCACATGTGGCTCTAGTGTTGTGTTAGGTTAGTCGAGGAACGCTGGGTACCGCTAGTACCGCTGAGATGCTCCTTATGCTCAGGTACTTAAATTTATTACTAAACTTGGTTGTGATTTGTTTATGTCGTACTGGGAACCAGTCCCTGGACCCATTATGTGTCTCTCTAATCTTTCGACTACCGCCCATAGGATGGCTATGGATTGCATAACGAAGATATATATTTTTTTCGCACTTGTGACCAGTGAACCTGAAGAAGCGAACCCGGATTGGGAGACTGCTATTGGAATTCACGTACCCGAAGTTGTGCAGCGTATTTGCATACCTGGTTACCTGGTACAGTTATCTATCGAGTCCGGGTACTTGTGGAAGGTAGAGCAAGAGCATTTGGATATGGAAAAGACCCAGGAACTAGGCCCCCAAAAAATGGCTAACGAAAGTTAACTTTATATATTTACAATTTATATTTCATCTGTTACAAGTAAATTTAAGATGTTTGAAATGTCTGGTATTTCTATATCCGTCAATAAAGGGACAATCAAGTCTGAGCCTATCTGCAACATCAGTCAGCCTAGCTGCAACATCAGTCAGCCTAGCTGCAACATCAGTCAGCCTAGCTGCAACATCAGTCAGCCTAGCTGCAACATCAGTCAGCCTAGCTGCAACATCAGTCAGCCTAGCTGCAACATCAGTCAGCCTAGCTGCAACATCAGTCAGCCTAGCTTTAAATGTGCTTATCTGCGTTCATGTTATCATAACGTGTTATAGATCTACTCAAGCTTGTAACTATATTCCTGTAACAGTCAGAGCTTTATTTACTTCTGCATTAACCATAAGTTTCCTCTCGTAATCGAGGGTTGTGAGTTCCAGCCATGTATTGTGTCTGTTATTCTTGATACCAGTCTAGCCACACAGGCTACTCTAACGTACACACAAATACATGTACATACGTCTACTCACGTACACACACACACACACACACACACACACACACACACACACACACACACACACACACACACACACACACACACACACACACACACACACACACACAGGTTCTCTCCTGTCTTACTGAAGCACCAACAAATTTTAGGAGCAGAGGAGGGGGAGACGGGAGAGAGGGAGGAGGAAGAGAGAAGACGGGAGAGATAGATGATTAAAGTTTCGTCATAAAGCAGAACGAAGGAGGCACCACCTGTCTGGTGGTGTTGTGTGTGTGTGTGTGTGTGTGTGTGTGTGTGTGTGTGTGTGTGTGTGTGTGTGTGTGTGTGTGTGTGTGTGTGTGTACTCAATTGTACTCACCTGATTGTGGTTGCAGGGGTCGAGACTCAGTTCCTGGCCCTGTGTGTGTGTGTGTGTGTGTAAAGTTGTTCCAACCTCGACGAGGCACTTTAGCCAGTAAAATCTGTAATGCCATTAATACTGGGGGTTATATCAGATAACTGATATAACCTCCACCTCCCAGTGAACTTGGATAAGTGGTACTTTCTCCACAATTTCGTTATTAGTATAATAAATTATTGGATTCCCCTATACGTTTTTATATATATTTTCCCAGTGCAATTTACCTGTTATAGAAAGTGATTACGTGGAGAGTGTCGCAAAAGGCTGTACCAGGAGGTGAAGGCATCTCTCATATCCCTTCATAACAAGTGCTGGATCAGCGGTGATTCTCAATTGAATCAGATAAACGGACCCAATTTACACTGCTCATTAAAAAGCGGGCGTTTGCAACCATGAGCTAATTATTGGAAGCCATTTGGAAAGCTGCAGTTACTTGGTAATTTATGTTGCCACATGAATAGTCATAAATTTTATAATCAGTGTTATGATTCTGTTTGGTGGAAGACTTTCATTGTGAGTCGTTGTCTTAGATGCGACAGTTTCTGGGAGAGTGAAGAGACTTGCAGGCAACTTAAATGGCAGAGTGCAGAATGATATGGCAACAGCAAAAAATACATTTTGTGTTGAAAATTATATAAAATACTGACAAGTTGTTGATTAAGACAATTGGAGCTGAACTCTTGTCCAGGCTGAGGGACTGACCACCTCAAATACTATTTCTCCAAGGCTGATGAACTGATTATATTATCTTCATTTCACTACTGCACCTGCTGCCTCTGTATGTGACTGAAGAAACCTACTGTGTAGGCGAAGCGTTTCAATAATAAAAGTTCCCAACTGTTGCGCATGTGTCTCAATCATCAAATGATACGTTTTATCAATACAATCCTCTTTGTCTAAAAGCTGTAAGATGCGATCCATCTTGAGGTTATGGTGAGCCTTAATAAAACGTGGCCAGTGAGAGCCACGTAGTGAACTGGATTTGTTTACTCTTTCCCAGTCTTGTAAACTCCTTAAGTTTTTAATTTAAATTTAATTTTAATTCTGTTCTGGGAGGGAGATATTAATGTGTATGGGAGGACAGTGGTTTGGTGGTTCTTGTGAGAACTGAGGAGCAGTTTTATGGTGGGAAGTATGCCACCACTACCTGCCACCTTGAGGAACACCTCCGTGTCTGACTACCCACCTGCCCTGTGGTCATCTCAGTGACTGCCCACCAGTGCTCACCCTCCCTACCTCCACCACCACTGGCCCGTGACCACCACAGTTGCTGCTCCCATCCACCAACCCAACACCTATCCGCCTTGTACCCACCCCAGCAGCTGCATACCTCGCCTGCCCAACCACTCACCCACCACCCGCCTTGTCATCCAATCGCCACTCGCCGAAAGAGCACCGGTCGCCACCCATTGCCCTACCACAAGGTGCTGGCTGCAGTCCTCCCACGAAGAGAATGGGGTGATTACTTTCCAATCCCCTTGGCTATCCTTCCAACCTGGGAGGGTAGGCCTGCAAGACAGGCAAGACATCCGGAACAAGTGATACTGTATCAGTTCCGGCTGTCTTGCATCATCATGCCAGAGGACTCAAGTTGTGGTAGTGTGACTGATTTCCTCCTGCAGTGCCATTCCCTATTCCATGTTTAACTTTGGGATGGATGAAAAGTACAGTAGTTGATGTATTGGGTAGTGGAGGAATTCGTCTCGCTGTAGTGAAGATGTCCGGATATCAAGTACATCGTAAGAATGATGTCCGGTTGTCATTTTTTCTAGTGGCAGCATATTCCATCCCAAGTTTTTAAAACCAACCAGTTAATTAGTGAGGGTAGGTCGGTGAGTCAGGACTGGTGTCCAGTTTCTAGTTAGGGAGGGAAACTGGTGATGAGGAGGAGCGCTCCCACAGAATGGAGCCACTCGTATGCTGGTTCACCTGTGAAGTCTTCTCACTGTCGCCTGTGAAAACTTTTTGTAGTGAGTTGAAAGGCCTGAGATATCCTTGAGTGAGTGAGTGTGTGTCTTTGTGTGTGGCGGGATGAGGTGTAGTGGTGCTAGTGTTGATGATACAACTACCCTTGAAGTGTAGTTTGACTGACCACTGACCTAGTCACTTTCACCACTACAGTCTCTCACAGTGTCAGAAAAGTGATGTCAGCATAGAAAAGTGTAACAAATGGGTATTCAACAAGGTTCCGTAGGATGACCAGTTCTGATTTTGGTGAATGTGAATAACATACAAGGGAAGGGGAGGGAGGAGAGAGAGAGGAGGGGGAAGATGTCCCTGTTCGTATATGATGAAAAATTAATGAGAACTAAAAAACTGATAAGACCAAGGAAAGGCTACAACTAGACCTGAACAAGCTGCAAGACTGGTCAGACAAGTGGCTGCTTGAATTCAACCCCAGTAAATAATAGGTCATGCTAGTTGAACAAAAGGCAAGAAAACCTGAAAATCTTGAATATGGATTTTTTTGGGTTAAAAGACAGCAAATTTTATTTAAGGAAAAGACCTAAGGGTGAGCATAGTGCCAAGCATATCGCTAGAACACAACCAAATAACCTCTACAGCCAGTGGTTGTTTGGCAAATTTGAGAGGGAGGTCTGGTCATGGACCGGGCCGCGGGAGCGTTGATCCCCGGAATAACCTCCAGGTAGCTTTAAGGATTCTTAACAGTCATTCACAGCCCTTAAACGACTTTCGTTAGGCTCATCTTGGCGTATAGAGAACCGGCATCAAACCCTCACTTGATAAATCACGTTAAAAAACTGGAAAAAGTGCAAAGGTATGCAGCGAGAATAGTCCCAGAGAGTATGTAGACAGTAAGTCTACATACTTAGTTCACTTACTTTGTACTAGAGTTGCTGCTGTGGGCATAGTTTTTAAGATTCCCACCAGATGTCAGGCATCGAGGTAGGCCCACGCTGTCCTACCTGGCTCTCACTCTGCGCCTACCCGACCTTCCGTCAATACTTCCTCCCCTAAGACTGGCTCTGGCATCCCTCGTTATCTTCCTGTGTAACCCATATTCTCCAAATAAAATGGTGCTATTCAATCTCCATTTGTCTCGACCCTCTATGCACCTAAAGTCAGTTCCTGATCAGCCGGGCTGTGGCTCGTACGTTGGTTTGCGTGCAGCCAGCAGCAACAGCCTGGTTGATCAGGCGCTGATCCACCAGGAGGCCTGGTCACAGACCGGGCCGCGGGGGCGTTTACCCCCGAAACTCTCTCCAGGTAAACTCCAGGTATCCTAGCAGTCTACAAGACACCCTCAGAAGAGGCAAGTTCCCTAAAACAGTGGTGGCAGCAGTAGGATGCCCCTCCTCTTCATCAAGCTATTGATGCATTAGGCCTCGGCCCAGAGCATGAAATCTTGGATGCTTTCGAGGCCATTGAGGAACTCAAGCCACCCAATGATAAAGGTAAAGTATGCCACATTGTTGACATGGGGGCGCCTGTTCTCGCAGCGCCCACCCTTGCAGCATCGCCCATATAGCATACAGCCACATATGCTGTAGCTATTAAACAGTCACCTCCCAGTGGTACTCAACCACATACTAAGACAAATGGGACAAGTACAAATAACAAGCGAAAAGGTAAGAGTCAGCACCGTTCACCAGCACCTGCTCTACTAGCAAAGCGTAAGGTGACTTGTTTCAGATGTGGTAGGCGAGGATACTACCAATCGGATTGTACCAAGCCCAGGTCCAAACCAAATCACCGTAATCGTCCAATTAATCGGCATCAAGATGTAGTTTGTGTGTACCATAAATCTGCAGGTCACACCTCAGATGAGTGCTATACGTTGCGTTGTTGCATTGCGTATGGTGTCAGCCATGCCTGGCAATAGATTAGGGGAGGCTGCTAATAGCACACACTGGTCAAAGGTTAGGCGAGGTAAGTATGCTAATCGTAATGGGCGTGATAGTAGGAGTCCTTCCCACAGCTCAGGGAAAGAGTCGCACCCGCAGAATCAACAACAGAGGTAGTCACATTATCAGAGTTGCTGTATTCTATCCCTGTTCGGAGTGTGTTCAATGCTTTGAGCAATGACATGCTTGCCGACGGAGTGGAAAATGAGTGCCTTGATGATTGTGACAGGGCTGGTACTACACCCACCAAGAAGTCTAGCCTTGCCACCAAGCATCAAGCCACTTGCAGCTATGACTCTAATGACATGGATGACATGACAACCCCAGTGGACCTCCTGTTGAGTCTACTCTACGTGAAAAACCTGTCAAGCTCTTCCTTGATACAGGTTCTGTTGTGAACATATCTCTTCCATGACACTGGCCTGCATGCAGCATTGTTGATGGAGCCATCAGAAATTCAAATCCTCAGTGGTGTCTCAGGTAGTTTGTACAGGGAAGAACGACATTACAATTTAAGGTTCAGGGCAAGAAGTTATTGGCAAAATTCCTGGTTGATAACAGTGTATTTCCTGGTGATTTGCTCATTGGTCTCAAGGCCATGGCAAACCTCAAGATTTGCTTACACCCAGCTGTCTGGAAAGCAAAATTCAATGGAATGGATGTACCCTTCTGGGGCAAACGCATATGATCCACCACATGTTACTCAGTCTCTGCATATGTGCCATGCCTGGAAACTTTTGAAACAGAGGGTTGCTGCAGTAGCCAGTTTTCCAATAAGTTGGACTCTTGTCTTGGCCAACCCCATAAGAAAGCCCGTGTCACTTCACCTCCTGACTCTCAGAGTACAGTTATGAATAGAAAACAGTCTGGGGACAGTCAAGCTAACCTCTGCTCTAACTCTATCTCTGAGAGGATGATAGTCAAACCGCGGTATTCCTGATGGCAGGCGACTTTCTAACTCAGGTTATGGCTTCAGTGAACAAAGTTACAGCCTACCTATCTGCCTACCTACCTGGAGGGCATTCCGGGGATCAACGCCCCCGCGGCCCGGTCCACGACCAGGCCTCCCGGTGGATCAGGGCCTGACCAACGAGGCTGCTACTGCTGGCTGCACGTAGTCCAATGTACGAACCACAGCCCAGCTGATCCGGCACCGACTTTAGGTATCTGTCCAGCTCCCTCTTGAAGGCAACCAGGGGTCTGTCGGTAATGCCCCTTATGGCTGGTGGGAGGCTGTTGAACAGTCTTGAGCCCCAGACACTTATTGTGTTTTCTCTTAGTGTCCCAGTGGCGCCCCTATTTTTCACTGGGGGTATGTTGCATCACCTGCCAAGTCTTTTGCTTTCATAGGGAGTGATTTCTGTGTGCATATTAGGAACCAGTCTTTCCAGAATCTTCCAGGTGTATATTATGATATCTCTCTCTTGCTTGCGCTCCACTGAATACAAGTCAAGTCTGTACAAAGTATGACATCACTGTGTCAGCTAACTTGCTCACTCCAGTTATGATGTACATGAACAGAGCTTCCGAAGGATACCATGTGCTAGTCGACAGCTATATATGCAGTCAGAGTGTGTCTCTTGAACTATCCTTGCACACTGCATGACGTGGTAAGCTTCAAGTTCTTGTTGTTAACGCTCACAGTAGGAACTTCACCTTGAGGAAGAACACCTCAACAATTGACCTCGACAGATTCCCTCTTCCAGTGAGAGTGAAAGGCAAAGTACCAGCAGACCAGTTTGCAGGTGCAGTCCTCCCAGGAGAGTCTGCTACTGAATCTTCTATCACCCGGCCAGTGTTTGGAGGATGACCTAGCAATGACAGACTATCCCCAAAAAGTTCCAAAACTTCTTGAAGTTCTCAGTAGTGCTTGCTCTGTGGTAGTACTAGGCAGTGAGCTCATGGGCTTGACCTGACTTATTTCTCACTGTATTCCTCTTGATAAAGATTGCTTCAAGTGCAAAGAGTCTTCTCTGAAGAACCCATCACTAAGATGCTCCATGATGGAGTCACTGAAGAGTCCACTTCTCCATGGAATGCTCTGCTCATCCCTGTTCCCAAGAAAGATGAAACAGTGCCCTGTAACTGACTACAGGAAACTAAATTCATGTACGATTCCAGATTGTTTTCCATTGCCAGTTCTGAATAACCTGTTGTAGAACATTGGCGATAATAAAGTTTTTTTACTCTTGACCTTTTCCAAGGGTTTTGACAAATTCCTCTTGATGACCAGAGTAAAGAATTGGCAGCATTCTCTATGCCTACTGGTCATTATCAGTTCAAAAGGATACTTTTTGGATTAAGGAGCAGTCCTATAACATTCAGTCGTTTGATGACAAGGATTTTCCATACTCTCCTAGATAACACCCTAATGGTCTACCTAGATAATCTCGTTGATATCTCAGGATGTCTAAACATCTTGTAAACTTGAACGGGTACTGGAAAAACTTGCCGAGGCTAGTCTCAAAGTAAAGCTCTCTAAATGTCAGTTCCTCAAGAGAGAAATAAAGTTTCTGGGCCACATAATGACCCAGAATGTCATAAAGGCAGGTGAGTCCAAACTCTCAGCTGTTCAAAACTTCCCAAGACCTATGATGGTAGATGCTGTTTGCTCCTTCATAGGCCTAGCTGGATTTTACCTCACTTTTATAGACATATTTTCCACCATAGCTACACCCTTGACCCAGCTTCACAAGATGCTCTTTGAGTGGACTTGCGACCAGGAAAGAGCCTTTGTTATACTTAAGAACAATATAATGTTAGCTCCAATTCTTAAATTTCCTGATTTCACCAAAGAGTTTACCTTGACAATGGATATCAGCAAAGTTGACATTGGTGCAGTCTTGTTGCAAGTGTCCATTGATAAGCAATGGCCAACAGCTTACACAAGTCGTGTTCTTACTAAAGTTGAAATTAATTACTCAGTGACAGAGCTAGAGAACTCAACCATTGTATGGGCTTTGAGCCATTTCCAAGACATTATATACCAGTATCCTATCAAGATTACACAGACCATTTACTATTATTGTCTCTGCAAATAAGAATCTCTCAGGAAAGCATGCTCGATGGTCTCTCACTTTCAGTGACTATAACCCAGAAATCTGCTACATTCCAGGTAAGCAAAATGTTGCTGATGCCTTGTTGAGGTACATTGCTTTTGTTAGTACAGACATCTCATTCTCTGTTGAGGATCTAGAGAGAGAGAGAGCCCAACGTTTGGACCCTGTGTGTTCACTAGTCCTTCGATTCCTGACCAAGGAAGCTGCTGACCTGTAGGTTAAGTCACCTGTACCACAGATGGACTTAGTTGTCAACCAAGGAGTGCTGTGTTGTGTGGCAAAGATGGCAGATCCTGGCAGACCTGTATGCCAGTTGATCCCAGAATCCCTAGTACCAGGATTCCTGAAGTTGATTCATGATGTCCCAGGAGCAGTGCATCCAGGTAAAGACCAGTGTCAGACAGGCAAGAATTATATACTTCTGGCCTAAGATGGCAGCAGAAATAGCTAAGTATGTGTATATGTCTACCTCTAACACAAAGGTACTGTCACCGAGTCATAATTCCATTCTCAAGTATCCCATTACAGAAGAACCCTGGAAGAGAACTTCTGTCACCCTATTGATGAACTTCTCTTGGAGAAGGGTAATAAACATCCGCTTGTAATGTGAGCTAGTAACCATCCCTGATGAAACTGCCAAGACTTTCGCTAATGCTTTCCGACAACATGTTCTCTGTCATACTTGCCCACATGGCCTCCTGTCAGACAGTGGGTTGGAGTTCACAGATGCCACAATGCAGGATCTTTGCCCTAGATCTGACATACATCAAGCGCCAGTAGCGCCACACCATCCTGAGTAACGGCCTTGCTGAATGTACAAACCACAAAATCCTAGAAGTGCTCAGACGAACGTGAATCTGAGTTGTGCCACATGGGATGAGGTCATTTCAGATGTGCAGAGTACTCTAAACTCTTCACGCAACAGCTTGATTGGAGAGACACTCCACTTTGCATTGTATGGCTATGACAAGCATTTACCATATGAAATTCTGTTTGCTCTGTCCCAGCCTTTATGTGATACTGACAATGTCAGCATCAACAAGATGTGGACTTCACAGCTTGTCTTTCAGAGAGTACGCGAAAATCTCAAGAAAGCAACAGATAAGTTTATGTCTAATCATAACGCTACTGATAAGGAGAGTAAGGTTGTACTAGGTTGCAAAATAATGTTGCAAACTCCTATGCAAACTCCTGTTATGCATAAACTAGTTCCCATATTCGTTGGTACTTACTGTGTCTTCAGACGGCTCCATGGCAACAAGTTCGAGGTGAGGAAGATTGCCACAAGAATGACTAAGGAAGCTCACCTTGACCACATGAAGTACACATTGACAATGTGCAAGCCGAGGCTGAGCTGGAGGAGGTGCGTTGCAATGCCACAACCAGACTGATACTAGCCACAACCTGTCTACTACTTTTCTCTCTGCTAATATGACCAATGACTGTCCTGACCAATCACACACTTACGGTCTGACACCCAAGACAATAGTACATTTCTCTGACATTGACACACCTGTTGACTTGTCTGACTTCTATGCTGACTACACTATCTTCTTGCTGAAATGGGCGTTAATGCTCATATGCTGTATAAAGTCAAATAACAGAGTCAGGGTGCACTACACGTGTGTATATGTAAAAGTATTTTTTTTAAGGGTACCCATAGTATTGTTAAAATATTTTCCTTGTCTGTAATGTAACTGCAAGTTTGTGCATGCACCATGTCTCATGCTGTCTGTATCACAGGCCAGAGCAGTGCTGCCCTTTTATGTCACATATCACACCCTAGGAAATGCTACCACCAGTCATTGTTTACAAATGCGTGGATGGTTCAGTGCCCCTTGATGTGCAGACAACCTGATGTCTAGACCAGCCCTGTGAACAACCTGATTATAAGAAAATTTATACTCCAGTGCTGTTCTGACGTCCCATGGCCCCATCCACTACTATGTAGAATAGCACGATATTTTCTCTTCCACACGGCATGTGGGAGAGTTTTTAAGGCCTGCTAGAATTATTCATGTGTATATAAGGGGAAGCCAAAGCCAAGTGAATTTGATTTTTTTTGTCCTTCCCACCCCAATGAAAAGCAGTAAGTGTCCAGGGCCCAAGACTGTTCAACTGCCTGTCAGTATACATAAGGGGGATTACCAATAGACCCCTGGCTGTCTTCAAGATGGCATTGAGCAGGCACCTAAAGTCAGTACCTGACCAGCCAGGCTGTGGTTCATACGTCAGTTTGCGTGCAGCCAGCAGTAACAGTCTGGTTGATCAGATCCTGATCCACCACGAGGCCTGGTCTCAGACCGAGCTGCGGAGGCGTTGACCCCCCAAAACCCTCTCGAGGTATACCCATGTTATCATGTCGAGATGACTTGAAGTGCGTAGTCGAGCAAAATGTAGACAGTAAGTCTACATATTTAGTTCATCTACTTCCCACTAGAGTTTCTGCCGTAGGCCTAGTTTCTAAAGTTCCCACCAGTGAGGTAGGCCCACACTGCCCTACCTCGCTCTCTGAGCCTACCGACCTTCCGTCACCTCCTCCCCTAAGACTGGCTCTGGCAGCCTTCATTATCTGTCTGCCTGTGTAACCATTATTTTCTGAATGAAACGGAGGCTATAAGACATCAGAAGAGGCAAGTTCCCTAAAATACTAAGGGGAATTGAGCTATGAACTTGACATTTGAAGATAGAAGAACTAGGAGATCTGATAACGAGATACAAAATATTCAGAGGATTTGATAAGGTGGACAGAGATAGACTGTTAGAGAGGCAGGGAATGGGTACTCAAGAGCACAGTTGGAAGTTAGTCACACATGAGTCAGTTATGTCTGGAAATATTTCAATCAGAGTATGGTCAGGGAGGGGAATCATCTGAACGGAAGAGTAGCGGAGGCAGGTTCCATATACAGTATAGTTTTAGGACTAGGTATGACAGGGCTCACAAGACTAAGAGGGAGGAAATCCAGCAAGCGGCGAAAGGTAGGGCCAAGAGCTGAGACTCGACCTCTGCAGCCATAAATGAACACCACACACACACACACACACACACACACACACACACACACACACACACACACACACACACACACACACACACACACACACACACACACACCTCACTGAAGACATTAGTCTTGCGGAGCAACAGAAGAAAAAAAAATTATGCGAAACCTTTCACTAAAACTTTCTGATTTACACTTTTTAGTTCAACTTTCCAAACTTTTCTTTTTTCCATCACATCTCTGAAAAGCTCCAGCATAAATTCACAGCTCTCCAAGCTTCTTTTACTCAAGCAATCTCTGTAGTTGACTTTCCAAATAAAAAAACTACTTCGATTTCCTCACCACAATATCACTTCACTGTTAAACATTAACTACAGATTCGGTCACTTGTTATAAATTACATTTCGATTCGAATTGCTGTCGGAATTTCCAATGTAATCCACTAATAAAGATTTTGATTTTGATTTTTGACTGGATGTGTGTAATTTTGTCTCTGAGTTCATAGCTTCGACCCTCCACTAGTTCACAAATCAGTTTAAGTTTGATAGTTATACGAGGGTCATTTAAGGGATAACCACTACGGTGGAAAAAGGGAGGGAGGGGAAATAGGGTAAAAGACACGTGTGGGAGGGAGAATGTGGTTTGTGAGGTGGGTAGCCAGCCCACACCACCAGCCACTCACTGTAAGCCCGTCCTCTGGTGGGTACGACCTCACAGCCAGGCCAAGACCGACTGAGATGCCCAGCCACGTGTGTGTGGTGGTGGTGGTGGTGGTGGTGGTGGTGCTACCATACACCACCACGCCACTCCTCCCCCACCACGTACGTCTGCTTGTCATGCTGGTCCGTTGCGCTTCACCTTTAAACGTCATCTAAACTTCCCTCTTCTGATAGTGGGTTAGTAGGGAGATACTGAGGTGACCCATCACATCTCCCTAAGATCTCACCTGAATGTCTTGAGCATCTCCCTAGATCTCACCTGGATGTCTTGAGCATCTCCCTAGATCTCACCTGGATGTCTTGAGCATCTCCCTAGATCTCACCTGGATGTCTTGAGCATCTCCCTAGATCTCACCTGGTTGTCTTGAGCATCTCCCAAAATCTCACCTGGCTGCTGAATTCCTTCGTCACGGATCGCCAATACACTGTTACTTCATTCATAAAGTAAATCCACGACCATAGGTGTGGCGGCACCCGAGGACTGGGAGGTCAGTTTCATTTCTTTCGTCTAAGACACTGCCTTGGAAGGTCGCCAACCTAGTATACCTACTCAACACTCACTAACACCTCTTCCACACCTAGTGTACCTACTCAACACTCACTAACACCTCTTCCACACTTAGTATACCTACTCAACACTCACTAACACCTCTTCCACACCTAGTATACCTACTCAACACTCACTAACACCTCTTCCACACTTAGTATACCTACTCAACACTCACTAACACCTCTTCCACACCTGGTATACCTACTCAACACTCACTAACACCACTTCCACACCTAATATACCTACTCAACACTCACTAACAACTCTTCCACACCTAGTATACCTACCCAGCACTCACTAACACCCCTTCCACACCTAGTATACCTACTCAGCACTCACACCACGTCCACACCTAGTATACCTACTCAACACTCACTAACACCCCTTCCACACCTAGTATACCTACTCAACACTCACTAACACCCCTTCCACACCTAGTATACCTACTCAACACTCACTAACACCCCTTCCACACCTAGTATACCTACTCAACACTAACACCACTTCCACACCTAGTATACCTACCCAGCACTCACTAACACCCTTCCACACCTAGTATACCTACCCAGCACTCACTAACACCCCTTCCACACCTAGTATACCTACTCAACACTCACTAACACCCCTTCCACACCTAGTATACCTACTCAGCACTCACTAACACCCCTTCTACACCTAGTATACCTACTCAACACTCACTAACACCACTTCCACACCTAGTGTACCTACTCAACACTCACTAACACCTCTTCCACACTTAGTATACCTACTCAACACTCACTAACACCTCTTCCACACCTAGTATACCTACTCAACACTCACTAACACCACTTCCATACCTAATATACCTACTCAACACTCACTAACAACTCTTCCACACCTAGTATACCTACCCAGCACTCACTAACACCCCTTCCACACCTAGTATACCTACTCAACACTCACACCACGTCCACACCTAGTATACCTACTCAACACTCACTAACACCCCTTCCACACCTAGTATACCTACTCAACACTCACTAACACCCCTTCCACACCTAGTATACCTACTCAACACTAACACCACTTCCACACCTAGTATACCTACCCAGCACTCACTAACACCCTTCCACACCTAGTATACCTACCCAGCACTCACTAACACCCCTTCCACACGTAGTATACCTACTCAACACTCACTAACACCCCTTCCACACCTAGTATACCTAGCCAACACTCACTAACACCCCTTCCACACCTAGTATACCTACCCAGCACTCACTAACACCCCTTCCACACCTAGTATACCTACTCAACACTCACTAACACCCCTTCCACACCTAGTATACCTACTCAACACTCACTAACACCCCTTCCATACCTAGTATACCTACTCAACACTCACTAACACCCCTTCCACACCTAGTATACCTAGCCAACACTCACTAACACCCCTTCCACACCTAGTATACCTACTCAACACTCACTAACACCCCTTCCACACCTAGTATACCTAGCCAACACTCACTAACACTCCTTCCACACTTACCAAACACGCCTGACCTTCCATTACATTAGTTCTAGCATCACGCAGTAATTCAACTCTCATTTTAACACGACAATGCTTCTACGACCACCTCCAGGTCTCCTGGTCATCTACGACCACCTCCAGGTCTCCTGGTCATCTTGTCCTAAGAAAAAAAATATTTTAAATGTTAATCTTGTACAAGAACACTGCAGACATGCTGAAAAAACCTTCGTAATGTATTTAGGGTAAATTCCACTACTCTGTGATGATTCTGAAGATAAGTGATAACCACCTTTTACACTGCCCCCCCCCCACAACAACCACAACCACCATCCCCCCCGTCCTACCATTCACATCACCACCCTTCCCCCATTTCTATCCCCCCACCACAACCATTAACTCCCCTACCACCTCTATTCCAACTCCCTCCCCCCCCACCGCGTCCCATTCACCATTACCACTTCCACCTCTCTCCCGTCACCCACACCCACCATCACCCACCATCACCCACCACCACCCACCATCACCCACCACCACCCACACCTACCATCTTCCACTCACCTGCACCGCTCCCAACAATTGCTCGCCGCCGCAGGTAAGAGCAACAATCTCGTTGAAGCAAATTGAGTCGAGCTCATTGCAAAGAAATTATATAATTTAAGCCAACATTGCAGAGTAAATGGAACGATGAATACACACTGTAAAACATGTTAAAGACATGTTGCAGAACACTGTTAGAGACATGTAAAAACTGTCAAAGACATGTTGTAAATCATGTTAAAGACATGTAATAAAATACCGTTAAAGACATGGCGTAAAACACCGTTAAAGACATGATGTAAAACACCGTTAAAGACATGATGTAAAACACCGTTAAAGACATGACGTAAAACACCGTTAAAGACATGACGTAAAACACCGTTAAAGACATGATGTAAAACACCGTTAAAGACATGACGTAAAACACCGTTAAAGACATGACGTAAAACACCGTTAAAGACATGATGTAAAACACCGTTAAAGACATGATGTAAAATACCGTTAAAGACATGACGTAAAACACCGTTAAAGACATGACGTAAAACACCGTTAAAGACATGATGTAAAACACCGTTAAAGACATGATGTAAAACACCGTTAAAGACATGACGTAAAACACCGTTAAAGACATGACGTAAAACACCGTTAAAGACATGATGTAAAACACCGTTAAAGACATGACGTAAAACACCGTTAAAGACATGATGTAAAACACCGTTAAAGACATGACGTAAAACACCGTTAAAGACATGACGTAAAACACCGTTAAAGACATGACGTAAAACACCGTTAAAGACATGATGTAAAACACCGTTAAAGACATGACGTAAAACACCGTTAAAGACATGATGTAAAACACCGTTAAAGACATGATGTAAAACACCGTTAAAGACATGATGTAAAACACCGTTAAAGACATGATGTAAAACACATTAAAGACATGTAAAGATTACTTCTTATTCTTTTTCACGCCTCTTTAATGTTGCAGCTCCCTCAAGACAGGTGCCCTGATGCAGGTGAGGGGCTCTTGATACAAGGAACTGAGGCCAAGTGCTTCCCACTGGCCACAGGCACTGTATGACTCCCTGTGAGTTTAATAATTTAATGTTACAAGTCCTGAGTGCTGTTAGTCTGACTATCATTTGTTGCTGTTGTGTGGTTGGTAAACAGTTCTCCAAACTAGTTAGTTGGTCGGGTGTGAAGCCTATCTACCGCAAACAGGTCATTAAGGCCGCAGCTCACCTGTACACTAGTTCTCAGAAATAATTTAATACCAAAATTAGGGATTAACGCAAATCCTCGTATACACACAGTATACCTGTGTATATACTAAACAGTAGACAAAAATACTCGTAGAGGAGATAAACTATCGCTTTAATTTAAGGTAGAAGTCATATTCTTTGTCACAAAAAGTAAGCTAAATATAATTAATACTCTCAAATGTACGGTGTAGCGGAGAAGCCATCACCAGAGTATCTTCACTTATATATCTGGGTATGTTCCAAGCATAGTAAAAGTTGACAGTCACGGTGTTTATCTGCTGAGGCACAGTGTCTGTCTGCTGAGGCACAGTGTCTGTCTGCTGAGGCACAGTGTCTATCTGCTGAGGCACAGTGTCTGTCTGCTGAGGCACAGTGTCTGTCTGCTGAGGCACAGTGTCTATCTGCTGAGGCACAGTGTCTGTCTGCTGAGGCACAGTGTCTGTCTGCTGAGGCACAGTGTCTGTCTGCTGAGGCACAGTGTCTGTCTGCTGAGGAACAGTGTCTGTCTGCTGAGGCACAGTGTCTGTCTGCTGAGGCACAGTGTCTGTCTGCTGAGGCACAGTGTCTGTCTGCTGAGGCACAGTGTCTGTCTGCTGAGGCACAGTGTCTATCTGCTGAGGCACAGTGTCTATCTGCTGAGGCACAGTGTCTATCTGCTGAGGCACAGTGTCTGTCTGCTGAGGCACAGTGTCTATCTGCTGAGGCACAGTGTCTCCTGAGGCACAGTGTATATCTGCTGAGGCACAGTGTCTGTCTGCTGAGGCACAGTGTCTGTCTGCTGAGGCACAGTGTCTGTCTGCTGAGGCACAGTGTCTGTCTGCTGAGGCACAGTGTCTGTCTGCTGAGGCACAGTGTCTGTCTGCTGAGGCACAGTGTCTGTCTGCTGAGGCACAGTGTCTGTCTACTGAGGCACAGTGTCTGTCTGCTGAGGCACAGTGTCTGTCTGCTGAGGCACAGTGTCTGTCTGCTGAGGCACAGTGTCTGTCTGCTGAGGCACAGTGTCTATCTGCTGAGGCACAGTGTCTATCTGCTGAGGCACAGTGTCTATCTGCTGAGGCACAGTGTCTGTCTGCTGAGGCACAGTGTCTATCTGCTGAGGCACAGTGTCTCCTGAGGCACAGTGTATATCTGCTGAGGCACAGTATCTGTCTGCTGAGGCACAGTGTCTATCTGCTGAGGCACAGTGTCTGTCTGCTGAGGCACAGTGTATATCTGCTGAGGCACAGTGTCTGTCTGCTGAGGCACATTGTCTATCTGCTGAGGCACAGTGTCTATCTGCTGAGGCACAGTGTCTCCTGAGGCACAGTGTATATCTGCTGAGGCACAGTGTCTGTCTGCTGAGGCACAGTGTCTGTCTGCTGAGGCACAGTGCTTGTCTGCTGAGGAACAGTGTCTATCTGCTGAAGCACAGTGTCTGTCTGCTGAGGCATAGTGTCTATCTGCTGAAGCACAGTGTATACCTACTGAGGCACAGTATCTACCTACTGAGGCACAGTGTCTACCTACTGAGGCACAGTGTCTACCTACTGAGGCACAGTATCTACCTACTGAGGCACAGTGTCTACCTACTGAGGTACAGTATCTACCTACTGAGGCATAGTGTCTACCTACTGAGGCACAGTATCTACCTACTGAGGCACAGTGTCTACCTACTGAGGCACAGTATCTACCTACTGAGGCACAGTGTCTACCTACTGAGGCACAGTATCTACCTACTGAGGCACAGTGTCTACCGAGGCACAGTGTCTACCTACTGAGGCACAGTATCTACCTACTGAGGCGCAGTGTCTACCTACTGAGGCGCAGTGTCTACCTACTGAGGCACAGTATCTACCTACTGAGGCACAGCATCTACCTACTGAGGCACAGTATCTACCTACTGAGGCACAGTATCTACCTACTGAGGCACAGTGTCTACCTACTGAGGCACAGTACCTACTGAGGCACAGTGTCTACCTACTGAGGCACAGAGTCTACCTACAGAGGCACAGTGTCTACCTACCGAGGCACAATATCTACCTACTGAGGCACAGTGTCTACCCACTGAGGCACAGTATCTACCTACTGAGGCACAGTATCTACTGAGGCACAGTGTCTACCTACTGAGGCACAGTATCTACCTACTGAGGCACAGTATCTACCTACTGAGGCACAGTGTCTACCGAGGCACAGTGTCTACCTACTGAGGCACAGTACCTACTGAGGCACAGTGTCTACCTACTGAGGCACAGTATCTACCTACTGAGGCACAGTATCTACCTACTGAGGCACAGTATCTACCTACTGAGGCACAGTGTCTACCTACTGAGGCACAGTATCTACCTACTGAGGCACAGTATCTACCTACTGAGGCACAGTATCTACCTACTGAGGCACAGTGTCTACCGAGGCACAGTGTCTACCTACTGAGGCACAGTACCTACTGAGGCACAGTGTCTACCTACTGAGGCACAGTATCTACCTACTGAGGCACAGTATCTACCTACTGAGGCACAGTATCTACCTACTGAGGCACAGTGTCTACCTACTGAGGCACAGTATCTACCTACTGAGGCACAGTATCTACCTACTGAGGCACAGTATCTACCTACTGAGGCACAGTGTCTACCTACTGAGGCACAGTATCTACCTACTGAGGCACAGTATCTACCTACTGAGGCACAGTGTCTACCGAGGCACAGTGTCTACCTACTGAGGCACAGTACCTACTGAGGCACAGTGTCTACCTACTGAGGCACAGTATCTACCTACTGAGGCACAGTATCTACCTACTGAGGCACAGTATCTACCTACTGAGGCACAGTGTCTACCTACTGAGGCACAGTATCTACCTACTGAGGCACAGTGTCTACCTACCGAGGCACAGTATCTACCTACTGAGGCACAGTGTCTACCTACTGAGGCACAGTATCTAACTACTGTGGGCATCTAGTTCTCTTGCAGTGCTCCCCTTCCTTTCTATTTGACTGGCTCGTCCTCCTTATTCCCCACTTCTACCACTACCACTACTACTACCTCTTCTTCTACTACTACTACAACTACTGATGAAATTAAGACACATGTGCGACGTCTGGTTGTCTTTGTTGTGGTCGTTTCGCCATCAAGTGGCTAGCTGGATGGCGAAACGTCTACGATGGGGATGCCCGGGTGTTGCGCATGTCTTAATTTTATCTTGTCGGTATTATATACCATTCTTGTACTACTACTACTACTACCACCACCTCTTCCTGCCTATATATAGCCGTCCTGCTCCACCTCTGGTTAGTGTGACTTTGTCAATGGTCCAAGTCGGACCGAAACGTCGTCGTAAGCTTCTCTCTTTTATGTGCGGGTTATTTGTGTATCGATCCAGCCACGGTATTGTGCCTTTTTTGTTATTCACAGTATCTACCTACTGAGGCACAGTATCTACCTACCGAGGCACAGTATCTACCTACCGAGGCACAGTATCTACCTACTGAGGCACAGTATCTACCTACTGAGGCACAGTATCTACCTACTGAGGCACAGTATCTACCTACTGAGGCACAGTATCTACCTACCGAGGCACAGTATCTACCTACCGAGGCACAGTATCTACCTACTGAGGCACAGTATCTACCTACTGAGGCACAGTATCTACCTACTGAGGCACAGTATCTACCTACTGAGGCACAGTATCTACCTACCGAGACACAGTATCTACCTACCGAGGCACAGTATCTACCTACCGAGGCACAGTATCTACCTACCGAGGCACAGTATCTACCTACTGAGGCACAGTATCTACCTACTGAGGCACAGTATCTACCTACTGAGGCACAGTATCTACCTACCGAGGCACAGTATCTACCTACCGAGGCACAGTATCTACCTACTGAGGCACAGTATCTACCTACTGAGGCACAGTATCTACCTACTGAGGCACAGTATCTACCTACTGAGGCACAGTATCTACCTACCGAGGCACAGTATCTACCTACTGAGGCACAGTATCTACCTACCGAGGCACAGTATCTACCTACTGAGGCACAGTATCTACCTACTGAGGCACAGTATCTACCTACTGAGGCACAGTATCTACCTACTGAGGCACAGTATCTACCTACCGAGGCACAGTATCTACCTACTGAGGCACAGTATCTACCTACTGAGGCACAGTATCGACCTACTGAGGCACAGTGTCTACCTACTGAGGCACAGTATCTACCTACTGAAAGCTTGTTAATGTCTCAGCATGATCCAGTTCAGAAATAGAGCTAAAAGCTTGTTAATGTCTCAGCATGAACCAGACCAGAAATAGAGCTGAAAGCTTGTTAATGTCTCAGCACAAACCAGTTCAGAAATAGAGCTGAAAGCTTGTTAATGTCTCAGCATGAACCAGTTCAGAAATAGAGCTGAAAGCTTGTTAAAGTCTCAGCACGAACCAGTTCAGAAATAGAGCTGAAAGCTTGTTAATGTCTCAGCATGAACCAGTTCAGAAACAGAGCTGGAAGCTTGTTAATGTCTCAGCACGAACCAGTTCAGAAATAGAGCTAAAAGCTTGTTAATGTCTCAGCATGAACCAGATCAAAAATAGAGCTGCTAAGCTTGTTAATGTCTCAGCACAAACCAGTTCAGAAATAGAGCTGAAAGCTTGTTAATGTCTCAGCATGAACCAGTTCAGAAATAGAGCTGAAAGCTTGTTAATGTCTCAGCACGAACCAGTTCAGAAATAGAGCTAAAAGCTTGTTAATGTCTCAGCATGAACCAGTTCAGAAATAGAGCTGAAAGCTTGTTAATGTCTCAGCATGAACCAGATCAGAAATAGAGCTAAAAGCTTGTTAATGTCTGAGCATGAACCAGATCAGAAATAGAGCTGAAAGCTTGTTAATGTCTCAGCACGAACCAGTTCAGAAATAGAGCTGAAAGCTTGTTAATGTCTCAGCACAAACCAGTTCAGAAATAGAGCTAAAAGCTTGTTAATGTCTCAGCATGAACCAGTTCAGAAATAGAGCTGAAAGCTTGTTAATATCTCATTATGAACCAGTTCAGAAATAGAGCTGAAAGCTTGTTAATGTCTCAGCATGAACCAGTTCAGAAATAGAGCTGAAAGCTTGTTAATGTCTCAGCATGAACCAGTTCAGAAATAGAGCTGAAAGCTTGTTAATGTCTCAGCACAAACCAGTTCAGAAATAGAGCTAAAAGCTTGTTAATGTCTCAGCATGAACCAGTTCAGAAATAGAGCTGAAAGCTTGTTAATATCTCATTATGAACCAGATCAAAAATAGAGCTGCTAAGCTTGTTAATGTCTCAGCACAAACCAGTTCAGAAATAGAGCTGAAAGCTTGTTAATGTCTCAGCATGAGCCAGTTCAGAAATAGAGCTGAAAGCTTGTTAATGTCTCAGCACGAACCAGTTCAGAAATAGAGCTAAAAGCTTGTTAATGTCTCAGCATGAGCCAGTTCAGAAATAGAGCTGAAAGCTTGTTAATGTCTCAGCATGAACCAGATCAGAAATAGAGCTAAAAGCTTGTTAATGTCTGAGCATGAACCAGATCAGAAATAGAGCTGAAAGCTTGTTAATGTCTCAGCACGAACCAGTTCAGAAATAGAGCTGAAAGCTTGTTAATGTCTCAGCACAAACCAGTTCAGAAATAGAGCTAAAAGCTTGTTAATGTCTCAGCATGAACCAGTTCAGAAATAGAGCTGAAAGCTTGTTAATATCTCATTATGAACCAGTTCAGAAATAGAGCTGAAAGCTTGTTAATGTCTCAGCATGAACCAGATCAGAAATAGAGCTGAAAGCTTGTTAATGTCTCAGCATGAACCAGTTCAGAAATAGAGCTGAAAGCTTGTTAATGTCTCAGCACAAACCAGTTCAGAAATAGAGCTAAAAGCTCGTTAATGTCTCAGCATGAACCAGTTCAGAAATAGAGCTGAAAGCTTGTTAATATCTCATTATGAACCAGTTCAGAAATAGAGCTGAAAGCTTTTTAATGTCTCAGCATGAACCAGATCAGAAATAGAGCTGAAAGCTTGTTAATGTCTCAGCATGAACCAGTTCAGAAATAGAGCTAAAAGCTTGTTAATGTCTCAGCACAAACCAGTTCAGAAATAGAGCTAAAAGCTTGTTAATGTCTCAGCACAAACCAGTTCAGAAATAGAGCTAAAAGCTTGTTAATGTCTCAGCATGAACCAGTTCAGAAATAGAGCTGAAAGCTTGTTAATGTCTCAGCATGAACCAGATCAGAAATAGAGCTGAAAGCGTGTTAATGTCTCAGCACAAACCAGTTCAGAAATAGAGCTAAAAGCTTGTTAATGTCTCAGCACAAACCAGTTCAGAAATAGAGCTAAAAGCTTGTTAATGTCTCAGCACAAACCAGTTCAGAAATAGAGCTAAAAGCTTGTTAATGTCTCAGCACAAACCAGTTCAGAAATAGAGCTAAAAGCTTGTTAATGTCTCAGCACAAACCAGTTCAGAAATAGAGCTAAAAGCTTGTTAATGTCTCAGCACAAACCAGTTCAGAAATAGAGCTGAAAGCTTGTTAATGTCTCAGCACAAACCAGTTCAGAAATAGAGCTAAAAGCTTGTTAATGTCTCAGCACAAACCAGTTCAGAAATAGAGCTAAAAGCTTGTTAATGTCTCAGCACAAACCAGTTCAGAAATAGAGCTGAAAGCTTGTTAATGTCTCAGCACAAACCAGTTCAGAAATAGAGCTGAAAGCTTGTTAATGTCTCAGCACAAACCAGTTCAGAAATAGAGCTAAAAGCTTGTTAATGTCTCAGCACAAACCAGTTCAGAAATAGAGCTAAAAGCTTGTTAATGTCTCAGCACAAACCAGTTCAAAAATAGAGCTAAAAGCTTGTTAATGTCTCAGTACAAACCAGTTCAAAAATAGAGCTAAAAGCTTGTTAATGTCTCAGTACAAACCAGTTCAGAAATAGAGCTGAAAGCTTGTTAATATCTCAGCATGAAACAGTTCAGAAATAGAGCTGAAAGCTTATTAATGTCTCAGCACAAACCAGTTCAGAAATAGAGCTAAAAGCTTGTTAATATCTCAGCACAAACCAGTTCAGAAATAGAGCTGAAAGCTTGTTAATATCTCAGTATGAACCAGTTTATCACTGTTTTAGTTCTCCACCGAAGATTATTTTCATGTACTTGATTTCCTTACTATATTTCCCATTATATTTTTTATTGTTGTCATCATGACTGATTTTTACTGTATCTAATAATTAGGAGGTAAAGTGGACCCCAGTGGCAGTAAGTCCCCCTGGCTGACCTGGGTTACCCTGGGTAATTTACACAACTATTACCAAGCAGGATAATTGTAATCTCTGGGGATAAAGTGCTTGTAAGCCTTAGGATAAAGTGTTTGTAAGCCTTAGGAGTAAACTGGCTCAAGCTCTGAGGAGCTGGACGAAGTGTCTGGAGTGTAGCTGTTGACAAACACATCTTTCTACTTGCAGTGTTGTCCTTAAATCTTTTGCAGAGTACAAACTCAAGGAGAGTTTGTTGAAAAGGGGGAGACGGGGGGGAGAACACAGTCTCAACCTGATGCTCTCTCACTCACTTCTCCCACGCTGAGGGATTGAGAGAGAGAGAGAGAGAGAGAGAGAGAGAGAGAGAGAGAGAGAGAGAGAGAGAGAGAGAGAGAGAGAGAGAGAGAGAGAGACATTTTCTGTCTAATACCATTAAGTTTTTATGACCATAGGAACCTTGATGATATTTGCGACACTCTCCCTCACCTCTCACTCTCCCTCCCTCCCTCTCACCCTCACCTCTCACTCTCCCTCTCTCCCACCACTCACCGCTCACTCTCCCTCCCTCTCACCCTCACCCCTCATTCATTCTCCCTTCCTCACCTTTCTCTCCCTCTCTTCAGTCTTCTCCCCCCTCCCTCGCCTTCCCACCTCTCCTTCCTCACCTCTGCTCCCTCTCATTTCCACTTCATCCCCCCCTCTCACCTGCCCTCCCTCTCAAGTTAGGTCAAGGGGTGTATAAATCTGAAACTTCTGCTACAAGAAGCCTCCTCAAGTTGCTTGAAGATGTTAAGTTGGGCATGATGCTCACGCCCCCCTCCTTCCCCTCCCTCCCCTCCCCTCTTCCCCTCGCTCCCCTCTCTCTCCCTCTCCGACCCATTCCCATCCCCCCCCCTCTCTCTCTCTCTCTCTCTCTGAGTATGGAGTGTTTTGCGTTGCTCATTGGTGAGAACATCGAGCTCACACTGGCAAGGCCTTGGGTTCAATTGCCCGGCAGGGAAGAGCATGAAGATGATGGGGGCACGTTTCCTGGTACCCTTCGCTGCCCCCTGCCGACCTAGCAGCGGGAAAACACTGCCGTGAACCTCGCTCAGTGATCCCCACCAACTGTTTCAGGACACCCAAGCGGACACCAGCAACGCACTGCAAAACGTTTCGGTCCTGGACCGAAACGTTTTCTAATGAATAAGTCCTAGTGTTTAGGTGAGTCCTTCACCTGCCCTGGGCAGCAGCAGCCTACCCAGCGCACTGCTCAATGCTAGTGAAGCACTAAACCCGTAAAGTTCTTACAGCGCTTGGGTAATCGGAGATGGTCAGCTTTGATACTAAAGTAAGGAAGCTCCAATTCACTGGATCAAGATCTCGGTGGTATCTTGAGTATAGTGACCGTCGATGTATATATATATATATATATATATATATATATATATATATATATATATATATATATATATATATATATATATATATATATATATATAACAAAGACATAAAATATAAATGCACGGCTTTTCAACAAACTCGTTCAGTTCACAACCGAAGGACCCGGGTTCAATCCTGCACGAGGAGGGACGTACAGCGGAGTCTCGTAATACTTGCTGGCACTGTTGACCTAGCAGTAAATAAGTGTGTGGGTGCTAGTTGAGTGTCGTGGGTGGCATCCTGGGCAGGGTAAGAGGTACAGGCACCTGCTGTCCCTTGTTCACCTAGCAGTGAGTAGGTACCTGGGTAGTAAGATAATGGTATACAAAACCGACTAGACATGTGTAGCAGTTGGGTGTCTATAATCTTAAACGTTTCGCCCACACGGTAGGCTTTATCAGTCGAATACAGAGGTGACGAATATGGAGGCAGTAGGAGCAGTGAAGCTGATGCGATCAGTCTATTATCTTTAAGATAATTTGAGGTGGTCAGTCCCTCCTCCTAGAGATGTAGTAGAAGTTGCTAGTTGTCAAAGGCACTTGTCGAAAGACACTTGGCCTGTTTCGTGTGTGTGTGTGTGTGTGTGTGTGTGTGTGTGTGTGTGTGTGTGTGTGTGTGTGTGTGTGCGTGTGTGTGCGTGGTGTGTATGTATGGAGTGTGTGTGGATGTGCTCACCTAATTGTGGTTGCAGGGGGTCGAGTCATAGCTCCTGCTCCCGCCTCTTCCCTGGTCGCTACTATGTCTACTCTTTCCCTCACAACTCAGTTCGTGAAGTTGAGGGACTGACCACCTCAAAGATCTTCAAGGTTGATGCACTGATCACATCATCCACACTGCACCGATGAAGCCCACTGTGTGGGCGAAACATCTCAGAATAAAGGTAGCTAAATGCTGCTCTTGTGCACTTACTTAAATACCTGGGTGTTAGGTGACTGCTGTGGATCGCATCCAGGGTGAAGACCTGACAAGAGCGAAGAGCAAGGCGAGAGCCTTATGCTTTACTATTTTCACCACCTGCAAGTTGTAGACAGCTGGAGCTATTGCTAAAGTATTAATTTAACTCTCAAATCAGTCCATCATAACACAGTCCATCATAACACAGTCCATCATAACACAGTCCATCATAACACAGCCTATCATAATACAGTCCATCATAACACAGTCCATCATAACACAGTCCATCATAACAGTCCAACATAACACAGTCCAACATAACACAGTCCATCATAACACAGCCCATCATAACACAGTCCAACATAACACAGTCCATCATAATACAGTCCATCATAACACAGTCCAACATAACACAGTCCATCATAATACAGTCCATCATAACACAGTCCAACATAACACAGTCCATCATAACACAGTCCATCATAACACAGTCCATCATAACACAGTCCATCATAACACAGTCCAACATAACACAGTCCAACATAACACAGTCCAACATAACACAGTCCAACATAACACAGTCCATCATAACACAGTCCATCATAACACAGTCCAACATAACACAGTCCATCATAATACAGTCCATCATAACACAGTCCAACATAACACAGTCCATCATAATACAGTCCATCATAACACATGCCAACATAACACAGTCCATCATAACACAGTCCATCATAACACAGTCCATCATAACAGTCCAACATAACACAGTCCAACATAACACAGTCCATCATAACACAGTCCATCATAACACAGTTCATCATAACACAGTCCAACATAACACAGTCCAACATAACACACTCCATCATAACACAGCCCAACATAACACAGTCCATCATAACACATGCCAACATAACACAGTCCATCATAACACAGTCCATCATAACACGGTCCATCATAACAGTTCATCATAACACAGTCCATCATAACAGTCCATCATAACACAGTCCATCATAACACAGTCCATCATAACAGTCCATCATAACACAGTCCATCATAACACAGTCCATCATAACACAGTCCAACATAACACAGTCCATCATAACACAGTCCATCATAACACAGTCCATCATAACACAGTCCAACATAACACAGTCCATCATAACACAGTCCATCATAACACAGTCCATCATAACACAGTCCATCATAACACAGTCCATCATAACACAGTCCAACATAACACAGTCCATCATAACACAGTCCATCATAACACAGTCCATCATAACAGTCCAACATAACACAGTCCATCATAACAGTCCATCATAACACAGTCCAACATAACACAGTCCATCATAACACAGCCCATCATAACACAGTATAACACAGTTCATATAACACAGTCTATCATAACAAGTCTATCATAATACAGTTCAATTGATAATACAGTTCAAATTGTAACACAGTCTATCATAATACAGTCTAAATAAAATAACAGTTCATCATAATACAGTTCATAATCAATATTGCAGTCTAGCATTGGTAATACAGTCTAAATATAATACAGTCTAATATAATACAGTCTATCATAACAGTCATCTTCATGGTAATACAGTCTATCATAATACACAGTCTATCATAACAGTCTATATAACATAGTCTATCAATAATACAGCCTATTCAATAACACAGTCTAATATAATATAGTCTATATAATACAGTCTATCATAATACAGTTCAATATAATACAGTCATTGCATAATAGTCTATATCAATACAGTCTATCATAACACAGTCTATATAATACAGTCTAATATAACACAGTCCCTATGCAACACAGTCTATGCACAATACAGTCTAAATATAATACAGTCTATCATAATACAGTCTATCATAATACAGTTCATGCATAATAGTCAAATATATACAGTCTAATATAACAGTCTATCATAATACAGCTATCATAATACAGTCTATCATATAATACAGTTTCATTCATAACACAGTCTACTGCAATACAGCTAAATATAATACAGTCTATCATAACAGTTCAATATAACACAGTCTATCAAAGTACAGTCTACTTGCAATACAGTCTATCATAACACAGTCAAATATCAATACAGTCTATCATAACACAGTCTATCATAACATAGTCATCATATATAGTGTTCCAAATATAATACAGTCTATCGTAACACAGTCTATCATAATACAGTCTATCATAATACAGTTCATCATAACATAGTTCATCATTGTAACTAGTCTATATAATACAGTTCATTGGTAACAGTCTATCATGGTAATACAGTTCATCATAATAGTCTACTCATATACAGTCTATCATAATACAGTCTATCATAACAGTCTATTGCAACACAGTTCATCATAACAGTTCATCATAATACAGTCATTGCTGTACAGTAAAATATAACATAGTCTAATATAATACGGTCTACATGGTACAGTCTATCAATACAGTCTACATAATAGTCATTACTATAACACAGTCTATCATAACACAGTCTATGCAATAACAGTCTATCATACAGTCTATGGCAATACAGCCTATCAATACAGTCTATCATAACACAGTCAAATATAACACAGTCATCATAATACAGTCTATCATAACACAGTCTATCATAATACAGTCTATCATAACACAGTCTAAATAATACAGTCAAATATAATACAGTCAAATATAATACAGTCTATCATAACACAGTCTAATATAACATAGTCTAACATAATACAGTTCAATATAATAACAGTCTATCGTAATGCAGTCATATAACACAGTTCCATTACAATACAGTCTATCATAACACAGTTCAGTATAACATACAGTCTATGGTAAAATAGTCTAATATAATACAGTCTAAATATAATATAGTCTAATATAACACAGTTCAATATAATACAGTCTACTTGGTAACATAGCTTAAATATAATACAGTCATCATAATATAGTCTAAATATAACACAGTCTATACAAATACAGTCTATCATAAAATAGTCTAAATATAACACAGTCTAAATATAATACAGTCTAATATAATAGTCTATGTAACACAGTCTATATAATACAGTCTATCTTGTAATACAGTCTATCATAATACAGTCTACTTGCAATACAGTCTATCATAATACAGTTCTATCAGTACACAGTCTATCAAATACAGTCTATCTAATAGTACACAGTCTAAATATAATACAGTCTATCATGCACAGTCTATCATACATAGCATGCAATCATGCATGAATACAGTCTACTTGGTATACAGTCTATCATATACAGTTCCATTGCAATACAGTTCATATAATAATAGTCTACATAAAATAGTCTACTTGTAACACAGTTCTATCTAATACAGTTCAAATATAATACAGTCATTCATACAATACAGTTCTCAATACAGTCAAATATAATACAGTCTATCATAACACAGTCTACCTTCATAATACACGTTCTATCATAATAGTCTAAATATAACTAGTCAAATATAACTACAGTCATCATAATACATGTCATCATAATACAGTCTAAATATGGTATAGTCTATGGCAATACAGTTTATCATTGCAATACAGTCTATCATAATACAGGCAATATAACATAGTCTAGTATAACAGTCTATCAAAGTACAGTCTATCATAACATAGTTCTATGCAACACAGTCTATTATAATACAGTTCATCATAACACAGTCTAAATATAATACAGTTCTATCGTAAACATACAGTCTAATCATAACACAGTTCATTGCAATACAGTCTACTATCATAATACAGTAAAATATTAATACAGTCTACTAATAACATGTCATCATAATACGGTTCTATCATAACAGTCTATCATGAACACAGTTCATATAACAGTCTATCATAATACAGTCTATCATAACACAGTCTAATCATAACAGTCTATGCTAATACAGTTCATATAATATAGTTCTATCATAATACAGCCCATTGTACACAGATCTATTCATAACACAGTCTACTTGGTAATACAGTCTATATAATACAGTCTATCATAACACAGTCTATCATAACACAGTCATTCATAACATACAGTTCATTGCAATACAGTCTATCATACACAGTCTAATATAATATAGTCTAAATATAATACAAAGTCATTCATAATACAGTTCTATTCATAACATAGTTCCAATATAATACAGTTCTAATATAACATAGTCTAAATATAATACAGTCTATCATAATGCAGTTCTATTTCATCAATACAGTTCATTGCAATATAGTCTATCATAACACAGTTCTATCACATAGTTCAGTATAATACAGTCTATCATAACACGTCTATCATAAAATAGTTCCCAATATAATACAGTTCAAATATAATACAGTCTAATAACACAGTCCAACATAACTCAGTCCAACATAACACAGTCCAACATAACACAGTCCAACATAACACAGTCCATCATAACACAGTCCAACATAACACAGTCCAACATAACACAGTCCAACATAACACAGTCCATCACTACAGGTCTCCTGGCCATGTTCTCCAGTGTAAAAAATAGAACAGAGATCATAAATCAAGAACACTGTAAACTTGTTATTGAGTGAAACATATCACCCTTGTTCATTTCTGTTTTTTGAACCCAGAATTGTGGGAGGTTCGTGTCACCTGCGGCGTGTCACCTGCGGCGTGTCACCTGCGGCGTGTCACCTGCGGCGTGTCACCTGAGGGGTGAGATTTAACAAAATTTAAAACATCAACAGTATACCACGTAACTATTTCATATGATAAGTTAAACAGTAGTAATGAAAACTGACAATTTCCCTGTTATATTCCATCATGCAGGATGGGTTCCCCTGTTATATTCCATCATGCAGGATGGGTTCCCCTGTCATATTCCATCATGCAGGATGGGTTCCCTGTTATATTCCATCATGCAGGATGGGTTCCCCTGTTATATTCCATCATGCAGGATGGGTTCCCTGTCATATTCCATCATGCAGGATGGGTTCCCCTGTTATATTCCATCATGCAGGATGGGTTCCCCTGTCATATTCCACCATGCAGGATGGGTTCCCCTGTCATATTCCATCATGCAGGATGGGTTCCCCTGTCATATTCCATCATGCAGGATGGGTTCCCCTGTCATATTCCATCATGCAGGATGGGTTCCCTGTTATATTCCATCATGCAGGATGGGTTCCCCTGTTATATTCCATCATGCAGGATGGGTTCCCTGTCATATTCCATCATGCAGGATGGGTTCCCCTGTTATATTCCATCATGCAGGATGGGTTCCCCTGTCATATTCCACCATGCAGGATGGGTTCCCCTGTTATATTCCATCATGCAGGATGGGTTCCCCTGTCATATTCCATCATGCAGGATGGGTTCCCCTGTCATATTCCATCATGCAGGATGGGTTCCCCTGTTATATTCCATCATGCAGGATGGGTTCCCCTGTCATATTCCATCATGCAGGATGGGTTCCCCTGTTATATTCCATCATGCAGGATGGGTTCCCCTGTTATATTCCATCATGCAGGATGGGTTCCCCTGTCATATTCCATCATGCAGGATGGGTTCCCCTGTCATATTCCATCATGCAGGATGGGTTCCCCTGTTATATTCCATCATGCAGGATGGGTTCCCCTGTCATATTCCATCATGCAGGATGGGTTCCCCTGTTATATTCCATCATGCAGGATGGGTTCCCCTGTTATATTCCATCATGCAGGATGGGTTCCCCTGTTATATTCCATCATGCAGGATGGGTTCCCCTGTTATATTCCCTCATGCAGGATGGGTTTCCCTGTTATATTCCATCATGCAGGATGGGTTCCCCTGTCATATTCCATCATGCAGGATGGGTTCCCCTGTTATATTCCATCATGCAGGATGGGTTCCCCTGTTATATTCCATCATGCAGGATGGGTTCCCCTGTTATATTCCCTCATGCAGGATGGGTTTCCCTGTTATATTCCATCATGCAGGATGGGTTCCCCTGTCATATTCCATCATGCAGGATGGGTTCCCCTGTTATATTCCATCATGCAGGATGGGTTCCCCTGTTATATTCCATCATGCAGGATGGGTTCCCCTGTTATATTCCATCATGCAGGATGGGTTCCCCTGTTATATTCCATCATGCAGGATGGGTTCCCCTGTTATATTTCATCATGCAGGATGGGTTCCCCTGTTATATTTCATCATGCAGGATGGGTTCCCCTGTTATATTCCATCATGCAGGATGGGTTCCCCTGTTATATTCCATCATGCAGGATGGGTTCCCCTGTTATATTTCATCATGCAGGATGGGTTCCCCTGTTATATTCCATCATGCAGGATGGGTTCCCCTGTTATATTCCATCATGCAGGATGGGTTCCCCTGTTATATTCCCTCATGCAGGATGGGTTCCCCTGTTATATTCCATCATGCAGGATGGGTTCCCCTGTCATATTCCATCACGCAGGATGGGTTTCCCTGTCATATTCCATCATGCAGGATGTGTTCCCCTGTCATATTCCATCATGCAGGATGGGTTCCCCTGTCATATTCCATCACGCAGGATGGGTTTCCCTGTCATATTCCATCATGCAGGATGTGTTCCCCTGTTATATTCCATCATGCAGGATGGGTTCCCCTGTCATATTCCATCATGCAGGATGGGTTCCCCTGTCATATTCCATCATTCAGGATGGGTTCCCCTGTCATATTCCATCATGCAGGATGGGTTCCCCTGTCATATTCCATCATGCAGGATGGGTTCCCCTGTCATATTCCATCATGCAGGATGGGTTCCCCTGTCATATTCCATCACGCAGGATGGGTTCCCCTGTCATATTCCATCATGAAGGATGGGTTCCCCTGTCATATTCCATCATGCAGGATGGGTTTCCCTGTCATATTCCATCAAGCAGGATGGGTTCCCCTGTCATATTCCATCATGCAGGATGGGTTCCCCTGTCATATTCCATCAAGCAGGATGGGTTCCCCTGTCATATTCCATCATGCAGGATGGGTTCCCCTGTCATATTCCATCATGCAGGATGGGTTCCCCTGTCGTATTCCATCATGCAGGATGGGTTCCCCTGTCATATTCCATCATGCAGGATGGGTTCCCCTGTCATATTCCATCATGCAGGATGGGTTCCCCTGTCATATTCCATCAAGCAGGATGGGTTCCCCTGTCATATTCCATCATGCAGGATGGGTTCCCCTGTCATATTCCATCATGCAGGATGGGTTCCAAGATGATATTCCATCATGCAGGATGGGTTCCCCTGTTATATTCCATCATGCAGGATGGGTTCCCCTGTTATATTCCATCATGCAGGATGGGTTCCCCTGTCATATTCCCCTGTTATCATGCAGGATGGGTTTCCCCTGTCATATTCCATCATGCAGGATGGGTTCCCCTGTCATATTCCATCATGCAGGATGGGTTCCCCTGTTATATTCCCTCATGCAGGATGGGTTTCCCTGTCATATTCCATCATGCAGGATGGGTTCCCCTGTCATATTCCATCATGCAGTATGGGTTCCTCTGTCATATTCCATCATGCAGGATGGGTTCCCCTGTCATATTCCATCATGCAGGATGGGTTCCCCTGTCATATTCCATCATGCAGGATGGGTTTGTCATATTCCATCATCATGCAGGATGGGTTCCCCTGTTATATTCCATCATGCAGGATGGGTTCCCCTGTCATATACCATCATGCAGGATGGGTTCCCCTGTCATATTCCATCATGCAGGATGGGTTCCCCTGTCATATTCCATCATGCAGGATGGGTTCCCCTGTCATATTCCATCATGCAGGATGGGTTCCCCTGTCATATTCCATCACGCAGGATGGGTTCCCCTGTCATATTCCATCATGCAGGATGGGTTCCCCTGTCATATTCCATCATGCAGGATGGGTTCCCCTGTCATATTCCATCATGCAGGATGGGTTCCCCTGTCATATTCCATCATGCAGGATGGGTTCCCCTGTCATATTCCATCATGCAGGATGGGTTCCCCTGTCATATTCCATCATGCAGGATGGGTTCCCCTGTCATATTCCATCATGCAGGATGGGTTCCCCTGTCATATTCCATCAAGCAGGATGGGTTCCCCTGTCATATTCCATCATGCAGGATGGGTTCCCCTGTCATATTCCATCATGCAGGATGGGTTCCCCTGTCGTATTCCATCATGCAGGATGGGTTCCCCTGTCATATTCCATCATGCAGGATGGGTTCCCCTGTCATATTCCATCATGCAGGATGGGTTCCCCTGTCATATTCCATCAAGCAGGATGGGTTCCCCTGTCATATTCCATCATGCAGGATGGGTTCCCCTGTCATATTCCATCATGCAGGATGGGTTCCCCTGTCATATTCCATCATGCAGGATGGGTTCCCCTGTCATATTCCATCATGCAGGATGGGTTCCCCTGTCATATTCCATCATGCAGGATGGGTTCCCCTGTCATATTCCATCATGCAGGATGGGTTCCCCTGTCATATTCCATCATGCAGGATGGGTTCCCCTGTCATATTCCATCATGCAGGATGGGTTCCCCTGTCATATTCCATCATGCAGGATGGGTTCCCCTGTCATATTCCATCATGCAGGATGGGTTCCCCTGTCATATTCCATCATGCAGGATGGGTTCCCCTGTCATATTCCATCATGAAGGATGGGTTCCCCTGTCATATTCCATCATGCAGGATGGGTTCCCCTGTCATATTCCATCATGCAGGATGGGTTCCCCTGTCATATTCCATCATGCAGGATGGGTTCCCCTGTCATATTCCACCATGCAGGATGGGTTCCCCTGTCATATTCCATCATGCAGGATGGGTTCCCCTGTCATATTCCATCATGCAGGATGGGTTCCCCTGTCATATTCCATCATGCAGGATGGGTTCCCCTGTCATATTCCATCATGCAGGATGGGTTCCCCTGTCATATTCCATCATGCAGGATGGTTTCCCCTCTCATATTCCATCATGCAGGATGGGTTCCCCTGTCATATTCCATCATGCAGGATGGGTTCCCCTGTCATATTCCATCATGCAGGATGGGTTCCCCTGTCATATTCCCTCATGCAGGATGGGATCCCCTGTCATATTCCCTCATGCAGGATGGGTTTTCCTGTCATATTCCATCATGCAGGATGGGTTCCCCTGTCATATTCCATCATGCAGGATGGGTTCCCCTGTCATATTTCATCACGCAGGATGGGTTCCCCTGTCATATTCCATCATGCAGGATGAGTTCCCCTGTCATATTCCATCATGCAGGATGGGTTCGCCTGTCATATTCCATCATGCAGGATGGGTTCCCCTGTCATATTCCATCATGCAGGATGGGTTCCCCTGTCATATTCCATCACGCAGGATGGGTTCCCCTGTCATATTCCCTCATGCAGGATGGGTTCCTCTGTCATATTCCATCACGCAGGATGGGTTCCCCTGTCATATTCCATCATGCAGGATGGGTTCCCCTGTCATATTCCCTCATGCAGGATGGGTTCCCCTGTCATATTCCATCATGCAGGATGGGTTCCCCTGTCATATTCCATCATGCAGGATGGGTTCCCCTGTCATATTCCATCACGCAGGATGAGTTCCCCTGTCATATTCCATCATGCAGGATGGGTTCCCCTGTCATATTCCATCATGCAGGATGGGTTCCCCTGTCATATTCCATCACGCAGGATGGGTTCCCCTGTCATATTCCATCACGCGGGATGGGTTCCCCTGTCATATTCCATCACGCAGGATGGGTTCCCCTGTCATATTCCATCATGCAGGATGGGTTCCCCTGTCATATTCCATCATGCAGGATGGGTTCCCCTGTCATATTCCCTCATGCAGGATGGGTTCCCCTGTCATATTCCATCACGCAGGATGGGTTCCCCTGTCATATTCCATCATGCAGGATGGGTTGCCCTGTCATATTCCATCATGCAGGATGGGTTCCCCTGTCATATTCCATCATGCAGGATGGGTTCCCTCTCATATTCCATCATGCAGGATGGGTTCCCTGTCATATTCCATCATGCAGGATGGGTTCCCCTGTCACATTCCATCATGCAGGATGGGTTCCCCTGTCGTATTCCATCATGCAGGATGGGTTCCCCTGTCACATTCCATCATGCAGGATGGGTTCCCCTATCATATTCTATCATGCAGGATGGGTTCCCCTGTCATATTCCATCATGCAGGATGGGTTCCCTTGTCATATTCCATCATGCAGGATGGGTTCCCCTGTCATATTCCATCATGCAGGATGGGTTCCTCTGTCATATTCCATCATGCAGGATGGGTTCCCCTGTCATATTCCATCATGCAGGATGGGTTCTCCTGTCATATTCCATCATGCAGGATGGGTTCCCCTGTCATATTCCATCATGCAGGATGGGTTCCCCTATCATATTCCATCATGCAGGATGGGTTCCCTGTCATATTCCATCATGCAGTATGGGTTCCCCTGCCATATTCCATCACGCAGGATGGGTTCCCCTGTCATATTCCATCATGCAGGATGGGTTCCCCTGTCATATTCCATCATGCAGGATGGGTTCCCCTGTCATATTCCATCGTGCAGGATGGATTCCCCTGTCATATTCCATCATGCAGGATGGGTTCCCCTGTCGTATTCCATCATGCAGGATGGGTTCCCCTGTCATATTCCATCATGCAGGATGGGTTCCCCTGTCATTTTCCATCACGCAGGATGAGTTCCCCTGTCATATTCCATCATGCAGGATGGGTTCCCCTGTCATATTCCATCATGCAGGATGGGTTCCCCTGTCATATTCCATCATGCAGGATGGGTTCCCCTGTCATATTTCATCACGCAGGATGGGTTCCCCTGTCATATTCCATCATGCAGGATGAGTTCCCCTGTCATATTCCATCATGCAGGATGGGTTCCCCTGTCATATTCCATCATGCAGGATGGGTTCCCCTGTCATATTCCATCATGCAGGATGGGTTCCCCTGTCATATTCCATCATGCAGGATGGGTTCCCCTGTCATATTCCATCATGCAGGATGGGTTCCCCTGTCATATTCTTTCATGCAGGATGGGTTACCCTGTCATATTCCATCACGCAGGATGGGTTCCCCTGTCATATTCCATCACGCAGGATGGGTTCCCCTGTCATATTCCATCATGCAGGATGGGTTCCCCTGTCATATTCCATCATGCAGGATGGGTTCCCCTGTCATATTCCATCAAGCAGGATGGGTTCCCCTGTCATATTCCATCATGCAGGATGGGTTCCCCTGTCATATTCCATCAAGCAGGATGGGTTCCCCTGTGATATTCCATCACGCGGGATGGGTTCCCCTGTTATATTAACTCACGCAGCCTGAGGACATAGACTACACGACCGACATGTGTAGAAGGAGGGGAGGGGAGTGGGGGAGGGTTAATGCTGGTATGGTAGTGGAGGGGAAGGGGAGGTAGGATGCTGATTATCTGTAAATGACGACTTGCAGTCAGCTCCCCCTGCCCTCCTTACCCCTTCCAGCCCCATCTTTGTAAGAGCAACAGGTGGTGAGTTTTCATCAGTACTAGTTTACCTGGAGTTTACCTGGAGAGAGTTCCGGGGGTCAACGCCCCCCGCGGCCCGGTCTGTGACCAGGCCTCCTTAGGTCAGTGTCCCAGGATGCGACCCACACCAGTCGACTAACACCCAGGTACCCATTTTACTGATGGGGAACATAGACAACAGGTGGAAAGAAACACGTCCAATGTTTCTACTCTGGCTGGGAATCGAACCCAGGCCCTCACCGTGTGAAGCGAGAGCGTTAACCACCAGGCCACCAGAGTCCTTTACCAGTACAACGTTTCGCCTATGAGTGGAACTTTTCCAAGTACGTAACAAAAATGAACAACATAAATAATCATCCAGGGTGTAGGAGTCAGGTGTAGGAGTCAGGTGTAGGACTCAGGTGTAGGAGCCAGGTGTTGTCTGGCAGGTATGTACCACCAACAGGATCACAGTCACCATATCATATTTATAAAAAAAATGGGGTAATCATAACCACAATTTTTAAAGGGGGGTGGAGGAGTAAGCCAGTGGAAGGTCTCGGCCAGATGACCGAAAACACCAGCAGCGGGTCATCATATGACTAAGACCCGCGTCAGGATACACTTGTCCTGTTTCCTGACAACGTGGGTATCGGAGTGGTTAGCAGTAAGATCATACACGACTTTACAAGGACCTCTGTACCATACACCGGACACCAGGAGGCAGTAGTTTACACTAGTGATGTATCAGATATCAGCATCCGCATCCGCGAAACATCCGCACAAATTCATACAACCGCATCCGCATCCGCATTTTAGTGCAGACAGATATCCGCATATGCCTCCAAATCCGCGGAACATCCGCACAATTTCTTACACCCGCATCAACATCCGTGAAACATCCGAACAATTTCTTACATCCGTATCCGCATCCACATCCGCAAAATAAGTAAGACATCTTCATACACATCCACATCCGCGGATATCTAAATTTTCACATCCGATACATCTCTAGTTTACACCACTCACCGGAGTGGTTGCCGTCGAGCATACACCGAGGAGACACCTCTGAGTTTGCCTGTTCCTTTACAGGATCACGAATACGCCTGTAGAACAGATATCAATAGCGCCTGTGTGCGCGCCACCGCAGCTTCCCCTTGATGGCGTGGAACAAAGCCAAGATTCTGCTCCAGGACAACGTTGAGGTTCACTCTTCATGTATGGAATCTTCTACAATAAAACTCGCAAACACCATCGGACAAAGTCAGGCGAAGTTCTCAAACATTTATAGTTCATATTTAAAACAATCCAGGATTTTTTTTTTTTTTTTTTTAGCAAATCTGGACACATCGAAAGTGTGTTGATGTATCCAGACAGTTACAAAGTAGGAACAAAAGCTAACTATGTTTCTGCCTGTCATATTCCATCACACAGGACTGGGTTCAGTATTGTCAGCCTGAGGAAACATAAACACATGCAGTTTAATGTGATCCTTTATTGACAACGTTTTGCCCACACAGTGGGCTTTTTCAAGTCACAAACAGATCTGTTTGTGACTTGAAAAAGCCCACTATGTGGGCGAAACGTTGTCAATAAAGGATCACATTAAACTGCATATGTGTTTATGTTTCCATAGTGTCGGTATTTTATACCATTTATTTTCATTGTCAGCCTGAGCTGGGAAACTTCAGTAATGTCAGCTTAAGCTTTCATTAAGTCAACAAAGGTATCGTCAGGTATTCCGGTAAGCTACGGAGACTTCAAAAGTTTCTCGTCAGCAGAGATGGAGTTACTATTACTTGGCAATTACCCACCTTCTCCCGTACACAGGAGAAATGGAACTTTTATGAAAATATCTCCATTTCAGAGCGGAGATAAGAGAAATTATACACAGGAGACAGGGGCCACATGCACCACCTCTCCTCAGCACCTCACTCCACACCCTGGATGCCACTAAGCTATTGTATCTTATAGTTATTTGCTAGAAAAAAAATTCACTAAATTGTGAACTTTGCACCGCTAAACAACTTCACTGCTGCTAGCGTCTCTTTCTCCACCTCTTCCTCTTGCATTAGAGGCCCACAACCCCCTCCCACCCCCATCTAATGCAAGATACAGGCCTCTTCAATGTTCCCAGAGACTCTCTTGTCTCTTCACTTGTCCTGCTCGGGCAAACCCCTACAACCTCTACCCCTTCAAGACTCACGAAATCGTAATGACACGATTGCAAACAAACCATACCACGGGTGGGGTTAGAACCCACGATCAGGGTTCTAACCCCACCCGTGGTATGCTTTTTTCTACCCTGTCAAGATCGCACAACAAATGATAAATGAAGCATCAACACAGAATACACAAATCCAGATAAACCTCGTACTCAACTATATCCATAAAACAAGTGCAAAAATATGGGTTATTCAGCAGCATTGTAAACAGGAGAGTTACAAAATTAAAGCAAGAGAGGCGAAGCTCGCAAGATTGATGAGAAATTTCCTGGGGGGTATCACATAATATGCAGGGAGAAGAGAGTAAGCAGGAAAGAATGGGAATACTCATTAACAATTCAATTTTATACACTAGAGACTTGTAGACTATGCAGCAGGAATTAAGTCAGTCTGGATTACTGTAATAATTAGTTTTTACAATCCTAAACAAAAAAATGAACAGAGGAAGAAAGTATAGCAGTGATATAAATAATGAAAACAGCGGCAGAAAGAGCAATGAGAACAAGGGGCCAAATAATTCTGTATGATTTTTAACCACAAGAAAATGGACCTGAATGGGAAATTACACAAGCAACGTGTAAAGTGACCCCACGAGGAAGGGAAGGATGAACCAGCAAGTCTAGATGTGGTCTTCATCGTCAGTCAGTAAAAAAATAAGTAAAATAGGGGGCTATCCCAGCCCCAGGGAGAGAGTACTCTCTGCTTCAAGAAAGGGAACCTCTAAAGCAAAGGGTTGTTGATGTTTCAGGCGAAGGGTTGCCAATATTTAAGGAAGAGGGTTTCTCTGTTTGGTATTTTGGGTTGCAGTGTTTAAGGTAAAGGGACGTCTATGTTCAAGAGGAACACTTATGTTTAAGGGAGAGGAACACTTATGTTTAAGGGAGAGGAACACTTATGTTTAAGGGAGAGGAACACCTATGTTTAAGGGAGATGAACACTTATGTTTAAGGGAGAGGAACACTTAATATTTAAGGGAGAGGAACACCTATGTTTAAGGAAGATGAACACATGTTTAAGGGTGAGGAACACCTATATTTAATGGAGAGGAACACCTATGTAAGGGAGAGAGAAACACCTATGTAAGGGAGAGGAACACCTATTTTAATGGAGAGGAACACCTATGTAAGGGAGAGAGAAACACCTATGTAAGGGAGAGGAACACCTATGTTTCAACGATATGGCTGAGTGACCTCCTCGTGACCCAAGGCAAAACCTGTCCTGGTGAACCCGTCTGACCTTAAGCGCCCACAGACAGGTGCCAATAGTCTTCACATTACTGCCCCTGTCTGATTTCCTTTGTGTCTGTCTTGTTACTATGTTTGGTCCACGTGCGACGAGAACACAGCCGGAGGAACTATTTACCAATGGTGCTTTGTCTAAATGTAACGAAAATGAACCATTTTGTTTATATATCCACAATTACAATTAAGATTTAGGCTTGTGATGTACTGTCATGTAATAACATAATCTCTTTAATAAGCTATAAATGGATCTGAGGGAATTTCTCTTCCTGTTCCATGGCGGCCATCAGATGCTGGGGTTTTGCTTTTCCTCTTACACTGGCGCCAGGAAATTATCCTTCTGTGAACTAATATGTAGGTATTATCATTTCTACCTTCTCCTATCCATCCTCGTCCCCCTCATACTACTACTACTACTACTACTACTACTACTACTACTACTACTACTACTACTACTACTACTACTACTACTACTACTACTGCTTCTGCTACAGTCTAGTTGTCCAGAAGGAGTCTCCAGTCTTACTACATAATTCTTGTTCCTCAGTTCTGGAATCCAGTTTGTCACGTCTCTAAACTTTAAATATTATAACAGTTTTAAAATGTTAATGTTATGCCTCGAATGGTTATTATAACTAAACAGGTTAAAAAAAACTGTACTTGTCATATTTTTTTGTGAAGGCCGAGTTGTAGTGACTGGCCTCGTCTTGAGTTGTAGTGACTGGCCTCGTCTTGAGTTGTAGTGACTGGCCTCGTCTTGAGTTGTAGTGACTGGCCTCGTCTTGAGTTGTAGTGACTGGCCTCGTCTTGAGTTGTAGTGACTGGCCTCGTCTTGAGTTGTAGTGACTGGCCTCGTCTTGAGTTGTAGTGACTGGCCTCGTCTTGAGTTGTAGTGATTGGCCTCGTCTTGAGTTGTAGTGACTGGCCTCGTCTTGAGTTGTAGTGACTGGCCTCGTCTTGAGTTGTAGTGACTGGCCTCGTCTTGAGTTGTAGTGACTGGCCTCGTCTTGAGTTGTAGTGACTGGCCTCGTCTTGAGTTGTAGTGACTGGCCTCGTCTTGAGTTGTAGTGACTGGCCTCGTCTTGAGTTGTAGTGACTGGCCTCGTCTTGAGTTGTAGTGACTGGCCTCGTCTTGAGTTGTAGTGACTGGCCTCGTCTTGAGTTGTAGTGACTGGCCTCGTCTTGAGTTGTAGTGACTGGCCTCGTCTTGAGTTGTAGTGAGTGGCCTTGTCTTGAGTTGTAGTGACTGGCCTCGTCTTGAGTTGTAGTGACTGGCCTCGTCTTGAGTTGTAGTGACTGGCCTCGTCTTGAGTTGTAGTGACTGGCCTCGTCTTGAGTTGTTGTGACTGGCCTCGTCTCGAGTCGTAGCGACTGGCCTCGTCTTGAGTTGTAGTAACTGGCCTCGTCTCGAGTCGTAGCGACTGGCCTCGTCTCGAGTTGTACCGACTGGCCTCGTCCCGCAGCTACAGTAATAATGACCGGGTTTATATAGCTTGCTGGTTTTTATGGAGCTATTATACCCACCCTCTATCCCGAGACAAAGAAAAATCTCCTAGTAACATCTATGCAACTTTCTTCTTTATGTACTGTCTGTGCTTCCTGGCTCCTGAGATCTCAAACTAACTGTTGCCCATCTCCACTTGCACTTTTTTCCTCCCCTCAGTATTTAGTATGTTATTATCATGTACCTCCCAGCCTCGCTGCTCCAGACAGGAAGTCCTCAACTACGGACTAGTGTCTAGCTAGCGTAATATACATAATGCTTAGGGAAGTGGACTAGAAAAGAACAAATATGGAAGGTCGGGATTTCTTGTTTGACGTGTCTAACAGGACAGAAAGTGATGGATTGATTACGTAGTCAAATTTTACAAGAACGCTTCTGATAAGGCGTCACCCAAGTTACTTAGGAAGCTGGAGAAACAAGGAGCAGTAATAATTTCACTACAAACGACAAGATAATAAGTAAACAGTTATAAGGGACGAGGTATCAGGATGGAGGATGCTACTACAAGAGTGTCACAATGATCAGTGTTGGATCACACGTTGTTACAGTGGAATTTGAAGGAAACA
>NC_091300.1:8815648-8858148 GCF_038502225.1 Cherax quadricarinatus | reverse complement strand
GAAAGGGGACTACACAGGAATGAGGAACTACCTGAACGGGGTTCAGTGGGACAGAGAACTGGCAGGGAAGCCAGTTAATGAGATGATGGAATATGTAGCAACAAAATGCAAGGAGGCTGAGGAGAGGTTTGTACCCAAGGGTAACAGGAGTAATGAAAAAGCCAGGATGAGCCCATGGTTTACCCAAAGGTGCAGGGAGGCAAAAACCAAGTGTGCTAGGGAATGGAAGAAATATAGAAGGCAAAGGACCCAGGAGAATAAGGAGAACAGTCGTAGAGCCAGAAACGAATATGCACAGATAAGAAGGGAGGCCCAAAGACAATATGAAAATGACATAGCAGCGAAAGCCAAATCTGACCCGAAACTGTTGTACAGCCACATCAGGAGGAAAACAACAGTCAAGGACCAGGTAATCAGGCTAAGGAAGGAAGGAGGAGAGACAACAGGAAATGACCGTGAAGTATGTGAAGAACTCAACAAGAGATTCAAAGAAGTGTTCACAGAGGAGACAGAAGGGGCTCCAGAAAGACGGAGAGGTGGGGCACACCACCAAGTGCTGGACACAGTGCACACAACCGAGGAAGAAGTGAAGAGGCTTCTGAGTGAGCTAGATACCTCAAAGGCAATGGGGCCAGATAACATCTCCCCATGGGTATTGAGAGAGGGAGCAGAGGTGCTATGTGTACCCCTAACAACAATATTCAATACATCTATCGAAACAGGGAGATTGCCTGAGGCAAATGTAGTCCCAATCTTTAAAAAAGGAGACAGACATGAAGCATTAAACTACAGACCAGTGTCACTGACATGTATAGTATGCAAAATCATGGAGAAGATTATCAGGAGAAGAGTGGTGGTACACCTAGAAAGGAATGATCTCATCAACAGCAGCCAGCATGGTTTCAGGGACGGGAAATCCTGTGTCACAAACCTACTGGAGTTCTATGACATGGTGACAGCAGTAAGACAAGAGAGAGAGGGGTGGGTGGATTGCATTTTCTTGGACTGCAAGAAGGCGTTTGACACAGTTCCACACAAGAGATTGGTGCAAAAACTGGAGGACCAAGCAGGGATAACAGGGAAGGCACTACAATGGATCAGGGAATACTTGTCAGGAAGACAGCAGCGAGTCATGGTACGTGGCGAGGTGTCAGAGTGGGCACCTGTGACCAGCGGGGTCCCGCAGGGGTCAGTCCTAGGACCAGTGCTGTTTCTGGTATTTGTGAACGACATGACGGAAGGAATAGACTCTGAGGTGTCCCTGTTTGCAGATGACGTGAAGTTGATGAGAAGAATACACTCGATCGAAGACCAGGCAGAATTACAAAGGGATCTGGACAGGCTGCAGACCTGGTCCAGCAATTGGCTCCTGGAGTTCAATCCCACCAAGTGCAAAGTCATGAAGATTGGGGAAGGGCAAAGAAGGCCGCAGACGGAGTACAGTCTAGGGGGTCAGAGACTACAAACCTCACTCAAGGAAAAAGATCTTGGGGTGAGTATAACACCAGGCACATCTCCTGAAGCGCACATCAACCAAATAACTGCTGCAGCATATGGGCGCCTAGCAAACCTCAGAACAGCATTCCGACATCTTAATAAGGAATCGTTCAGGACCCTGTACACCGTATACGTTAGGCCCATATTGGAGTATGCGGCACCAGTTTGGAACCCACACCTAGCCAAGCACGTAAAGAAACTAGAGAAAGTGCAAAGGTTTGCAACAAGACTAGTCCCAGAGCTAAGAGGTATGTCCTACGAGGAGAGGTTAAGGGAAATCAACCTGACGACACTGGAGGACAGGAGAGATAGGGGGGACATGATAACGACATACAAAATACTGAGAGGAATTGACAAGGTGGACAAAGACAGGATGTTCCAGAGATTGGACACAGTAACAAGGGGACACAGTTGGAAGCTGAAGACACAGATGAATCACAGGGATGTTAGGAAGTATTTCTTCAGCCACAGAGTAGTCAGTAAGTGGAATAGTTTGGGAAGCGGTGTAGTGGAGGCAGGATCCATACATAGCTTTAAGCAGAGGTATGATAAAGCTCACGGCTCAGGGAGAGTGACCTAGTAGCGATCAGTGAAGAGGCGGGGCCAGGAGCTCGGACTCGACCCCCGCAACCTCAACTAGGTGAGTACAACTAGGTGAGTACACATACACACACACACACACACACACACACACACACACACACACACACACACACACACACACACACACACCTCTTCATATACATGCATTTCTATTTATATTCATGCTGCAGCAATTTCAATAAACATTGGCAGAGGTGTCTCCCAGGAGTCATAGCCTGGAGGTGGAGATGAGGAAGAGGAGGAGGTGGGGGAGGATTACGGAGAGAAAAGGACAGAAGAGCTAGGCGGCTGGGAGAAGAAAAAGAGGGGGAGGATTTGGAAATGGGGAGGGGACAGAGAAGGGAGAGGTTTCTGGAATAGGAAGAGAAGGGAAGTGTAGAGAGAGGATAGCGCAGAGGAGCGGGTTGAGAGGCTTGGGGAAGGGGAAGGTGTAAGAAGGGTAAAAGGAGGGGAAGGGGAGGGAAGGAGGGGAAGGAGAGGGAAGGAATGGAAGGAGAGAGAAGGAAGGGAAAGAGAGGGAAGGAGGGGAAGGGATGAGAGGAAGGGCATAAAAAACAAGACTCAGAATGTGGTAGTGCATAGAAGGAGTTTTTCTTGAGTTGTATAGAGGGACGTATTGGAGAAAGTATTACACTGTATTACCTTGTATTATGTTGTAATACTTATGTATTACCTTGTATTATGTTGTAATACTTATGTATTACCTTGTATTATGTTGTAATACTTATGTATTGCAATACATTACATTGTAACACTTATCTAACATGACTCAAGAAATCGTAATGACACGATTGCAAACAAACCATACCCCCTGGTTACCTGGAGGTTACCTGGAGGTTATTCCGGGGATCAACGCCCCCGCGGCCCGGTCCACGACCAGGCCTCCCGATGGATCAGGGCCTGATCAACTAGGCTGTTACTGCTGGCCGCACGCAGTCCGACGTACGAGCCACAGCCCGGCTGATCCGGCACTGACTTTAGGTATCTGTCCAGCTCTCTCTTGAAGGCAGCCAGGGGTTTATTGGCAATTCCCCTAATGCTTGATGGGAGGCTGTTGAACAGTTTTGGGCCCCGGACACTTATGGTGTTTTCTCTTAGTGTACCAATGGCGCCCCTACTTTTTATTGGCGGCATTTTGCATCGCCTGCCCAGTCTTTTACTTTCGTAGGGAGTGATTTCTGTGTGCAGATTTGGGACCATTCCCTCCAAGATTTTCCAAGTGTAGATTATGATATATCTCTCCCTCCTGCGTTCCAACGAGTACAAGTCAAGTGCTTTCAAGCGTTCCCAGTAGTTAAGGTGCTTGACAGAACTTATACGTGCGGTAAAGGATCTCTGTACACTCTCTAGATCTGCGATTTCACCTGCTTTGTATGGAGATGTTAATGTACAGCAGTATTCCAGCCTAGAGAGAACAAGTGATTTGAAAAGGATCATCATGGGCTTGGCATCTCTCGTTTTGAAAGTTCTCATTATCCATCCTATCATTTTCTTTGCACGTGCGATCGTGGCACTGTTGTGATCCTTGAAAGTGAGATCCTCAGACATTACTACTCCCAGGTCCCTTACATTATTTTTCCGCTCTATTGTATGGCCGGAGTCAGTAGTATACTCTGTTCTAGTTATTATCTCCTCCAGTTTTCCATAACGGAGTAGTTGGAATTTGTCCTCATTGAACATCATATTGTTTACCGTCGCCCACTGGAAAACTTTGTTTATATCTTCTTGGAGGTTAACCGCGTCCTCAGCAGATGACAGCCTCATGCAGATCCTAGTATCATCCGCAAAGGATGATACGGTGCTGTGGTGTATATCTCTGTTTATGTCTGATATGAGGATAAGGAATAAGATGGGGGCGAGTACTGTGCCTTGTGGAACAGAGCTCTTCACTATGGCAGCCTCCGATTTAACTCTGTTGACCACTACTCTTTGTGTTCGATTTGTTAGGAAGTTGAAGATCCATCTCCCCACTTTCCCAGTTATTCCTTTAGCACGTATTTTATGGGCTATTACACCATGATCGCATTTGTCAAATGCTTTTGCAAAGTCTGTGTATATTACATCTGCATTCTGATTTTCTTCCAGTGCATCCAAGGCCATGTCATAGTGATCCAGTAGTTGTGAGAGGCAGGAGCGACCTGCCCTGAACCCATGTTGCCCTGGATTGTGCAGATTTTGGGAATCCAGGTGATTTGCAATCCTGCTTCTTAGCACTCTTTCAAAGATTTTTATGATGTGGGACGTCAGAGCTATTGGTCTATAGTTCTTAGCTAATGCTTTGCTGCCACCTTTATGGAGCGGGGCTATATCCGTTGTTTTAAGTGACTGTGGAATCTCACCCATGTCCAAGCTCCTCCTCCATAGTGTACTTAGGGCACGCGAGAGGGGTTTCTTGCAGTTCTTAATGAAAACAGAGTTCCACGAGTCTGGGCCCGGGGCTGAGTGCATAGGCATGTTGTCAATGGCTTTTTCGAAATCTATCGGAGTTAGGGTAATGTCGGAAATCTGGCATACATTTATGGAGTTTTGAGGCTCATTCATGAAGAAATCATTTGGGTCGTCGATCCTCAGACCGATTAGTGGTTCACTAAACACAGAGTCGTACTGGGATTTCAATATTTCACTCATTTCCTTGTTGTCATCTGTGTAAGTCCCATCCTGTCTGAGTAAGGGCCCGATACTAGATGTGGTATTTGCCTTGTTTTTGGCATATGAAAAGAAATATTTTGAATTTCTTTCAATTTCACTAATAGCTTTAAGCTCCTCCTGCCTCTCCTGGTTCCTGTAAGAGTCATTTAGCTTAAGTTCGATAGTTTCCACTTCCCTGGTCAGTGCCTCCTTTCGTGTATCAGATATTCTAGCACTCCTGAGGAGCTCAGTGACTCTTCGTCGTCTTCTGTAGAGGGAGCGTCTTTTTCTCTCCAGTTTACTCCTGCTCTTCTTCTTTCTTAGGGGAATATGCCTAGAACATGCTTCGGCTACCAGGAAGTTGATCCTTTCAAGGCACTGGTTTGGGTCCATGTCATTTAAGACATCTTCCCAACATGTTTCGTTTAGGACATGGTTTACCTGGTCCCAGTTGATGTTCTTGTTGTTGAAATTGTATTTTGTGAAGACACCTTCACCGGTACATGCATTCTGCTGTTCAGGACCCCTATGCATGTACGTCTGGACTTCGATTAGATTGTGATCGGAATTTGTTGTTTTTGATATTCTTATGTCTCTTATCAGGTCCTCATTATTTGTGAAGATAAGGTCAAGTGTGTTTTCTAGTCTTGTTGGCTCCACTATCTGCTGGCTTAAGGAGTGTTTTTCGCAGAGACTTAGTAGCTCATGTGTGTGAGACCTTTCATCTGCGCTACCTCCGGGGATTGTTTCAGCTATAACATTATTTGCTACATTTTTCCATTTTGTATGCCTTAGGTTGAAATCACCAAGCAGTAAGATGTTTGGGGATGGAGCTGGAAGGTTTTCCAAACAGTAATCGATTTTCAGTAGCTGTTCCTTGAACTGTTGGGAGGTTGTATCTGGTGGCTTGTATACAACCACAATGACTAGGTTTTGGTTCTCGATCTTTATTGATAGAACTTCAACTACCTCATTTGTGGTGTTCAGCAACTCCGTGCAGATAAGGGACTCTTTGACATACAGGCCAACCCCCCCTTGTTGCCTGTTTTTTCTGTCGCATCTAAAAAGGTTGTAACCACTTATCCATATTTCACTGTCAAAGTGATCTTTTGTGTGAGTCTCTGTGAAGGCTGCAAACATTGCATTAGACTCCACTAGAAGTCCACTGATAAAAGGTATTTTGTTGTTGGTGGATGGCTTAAGGCCCTGTATATTAGCAAATATGAACGAGGTTGTATTCTGTGTTTGTTGGGGGGATTTTGTTATTGGCATCAGTAGTTGTAATTCTGGAGGGCCATGGGTGGCCACTGGCTGCGCCTCCAGTCCAACAAGGCTCCAAGGTGGTGGACTATTTTTGTTATTTCCTTCCATTTTCTTTTTTCGTTTCCTGCCACTAAAAAATCACCTGGAGTTGGGTAGTCGTAGCTACTATTGTTTGTCCTGTGGGGTCTGTGCCTCCTGGTCCCTTTTAGATGGTATGCAGGGCACTCGATGTTGTAACACTGCTTCTGGAGGACCGAGGAGTGGCACATTTTTGGGTGAAAGAAAGTACAGGAAGAAGAGCGACACACTCCTTTAGACAGGAGGTCGCTACATTTTTTGGGATGGTCAAAGTTGCATGTCCCATTTTTTTCCCCTGTTATTCCATGCTTACAGATGCCCCAAGCATAATATTTGCACAAATTCACCTTTGGTTGAGAATTGTTGGGAGGTGTGTTGTCAATTTCTGCAGGTTCTGGGACTGCACTATAATCCTCAGTATCCAAGCCAGGGCCACCCCGTCCTGGATTCCATCTACTTTCCCCAGTAGAGGAAGGAGACTCCTCTCCAACATCTGTACTGTGGGCCACGGTCTTGTGCAATGATGGTTGTATATTTACTGTTTTTGTGGTGGTTTGGGTAGTGTCCCTAGGAGAGTCTGGGCTGGCAGTAAGGCTGGGGGCTGGGTCTGGGTCAGCACTGGGGCTGGGGGATGGGGCTGGGGCTATGACTGTGATGGTTGCAGAAGAGTCTACTCCAGAGGAGGGCTCCACTACTACATCTGTACTAGGGGATATGGCATTGGTAGCTGTGGAGGAGTCTTTAACTGAATCCAGATTTTCACAATGGCTGGGGGCTGGGTCTGGGTCAGCCCTAAAGCTGGGCACTGAACTAGCTGTTGTTTTTGTTTCCCGTGTTTTTTCTAGTGTGTATCTGCTTATTTTTGGGTCAGTTGTTGTAGACTGTGCATTCTCTGTGTTAGACTTTACTCCTCTCCTATCTTCCCATGCTCTATATATTCCAGGTAGACTATTCAATAGTTCCTCCTTTTTCTCGTGTTTATTGTTTATTAACCTCCTGAGTGCTTTCCTGATATCTATCCATAGTTCCACATCCCTGTTGCAGATCCAGAAACACCTATCTAGATAGATGTCATTTTTGGTTGCAGTGTTTATTCTTGCACAGGTAACATGATGTTTTGAAAAGCAAAGGTTGCATGTGATTCTAGATTGTTTCCCAAGAGCCTTTCTACATGTCCCACAGGTATACTGTACTGCCATCCTGCCTGTATCCTATTTGCAACTGGGTACCACAAGAGCTTGATCTTCACTTTACCTTTCAGCTCTGCACGCAGGTGTGGGTGTTATAGGTCAATACATGGGTATGTGGGATGTAATTAGCATGGAGACTTATTACCCATTAAAAACTTTTTTGTATAACATCATATATCATACATCCTACAGCATCTGATTCCTGTCATGATCACTGCTGTTTATCTTGTCCTGGACAGTTATATGTAGTGGTGGTGGCTGGGTTTCGGTGATGAAAGGTAGTTCGGTGGTCAGGAGAATTGGGTATGGGTGCCAATAGGGGGGGTGAGGACCATCCCTTCTGGTTGGGGTGTCGGAGGGGGAGGGTGGCGAGATTTGGTGGTGGTTTATCCTTTTCCACTATCCAGTCACTGCATGTTCACTGTTTCCCTGCACATCAATCAACTATCTCTTATTTTATTATTTCTACTATGGCTTAATACTTATCCAGTTTGTATCCCCACGTCTCCACTTTGCTTGGTTTGGTGATAAGTGGGTCCATGGGTACCAGTAGGGAGGGAACAACCCCCGCTGGTTGGGGTACGAAGGGGCGGGGGAGAGGTGGGGGGATCAGTGGGGTGACCGTAAACTTGAGCAGTTGTTCCCATATAATTACACCATAGCTTACACTAGCACTCGGTTTTAAAGGATTACTCTCATCCACAATTCAGTACACTATATCACTGCCTATTCAAATCCTTTTTCCTCGTTATAACACCTGTACGATAGTTTACATTTCTCTGTCGCCTCTGGCAATAATTTTCCTGGTGAGTGGTCAACCCATATATATATTCCATATATTGTACACTATGTATTGGGTATTTAACGGTCGTATGCTCAAATTATGTATGCTGTGATTCCCTGCACCTCAATGCTACCATCACTCGTTTCATATCTGTTGACTATAGTAGTTACTTATCCGTTATTAACACTTCACTGGACCTCTGGCAATAGTTCGCTAGTGCCAGTCGCTTGTAAGATATGGTTTGTTTGCAATCGTGTCATTACGATTTCTTGAGTCATGTTGACGGCAGTGAAGGGACTTGAGCTAGAGTTCGTCACGGCCACGCTAGCTGGAGATTCGTCTGTAAAAACTTGCATTTGTGGTCACAGTGGTGCCTGTGCTAACCTTCCTATGGTGTAGAAATATACCTAGTTGGATGAATCTTATTGTGGCTAGCTGGTCTAGTGGCTAACGCGACGGGCTGGAGTTTTGAGACTCTATGACCGCGGGTTCAAACCCGGCCGGGGGTATGGTTAACACTTATCTATTACCTTGCATTATATTGTAACACTTATGTGCAGTTTTAAACGGAAAATCATGGAGTGAGCACAACTACAGAGGAGAGCCAATGACAACCCATCCCAATATCAGTGGAAAAACCAGACGTAATCTTTGGATTCACCATCAGACAACACATAACACCTCACCTTAGTTCTGTATATCAGGTGACTATACAGACACCTGGCCTCAACTCTGATGTACGTTAAGTTTGGTAAGGTTCGTCAGTGTGGCATGCAAAGAGTACGTAACCTTTATTCGGCGCACGTACACACCCTCATTTACAGGCTATCTCCCCCAACCAGCGAACCAGGTTGCTAAGAGTTGATGATGGGGCCCCGTCGTTCAACTAGTGACCAGGTTCTAGCCAATAAGAAGATGGTTTTGGCAATCGCAGAGGTTATGTGGGTACCGCTCTCCTGTCTGCCCATGTCATTCCCATTCTAGAGCTGGTTGAAGCACGGTCTGCTATCTTGTGGCTTCTATTTCTGCTTTGCTTACCGTGGAGTGCACTATACTTATCACTGTACATAGTGTACATATTGCTGTTATAAATTGGTGAAGGATAATATAAGTCTAAACTTTTTCTACTGTGTTTATTTGCTCCCATTACACCCGGGGTAACAGGCCATTTGAATCCTGGGTTGTAATAGTCAGGAAACAGGACAAGTGTTTCCTGACGCGGGTCTTAGATGATGACTGGCCGTTGGGGTTTTTGGTCACCTGACCGAAGCTTTCCGCTGGCTAGGTGATGTTTTTTTTCCAAAGAGACTCTGCATCGCAAGATCCCTTAATTCGGTGCATTTTCTTGCAAAAACCTGCGAGAGAAGGTCTGTTGGACTTTTTGAGAGATAGAGACCATTGAAGCAGCCCAGTGGGGTAATTACTGAACGAAGACTAATTGCTTTGCTTGTTCGACCTCACTATTGTGCAGGAAAATAAAAAGAAAGTTTAGAAAGAACTACCTGAAGAAGTCGTACACAAAGAGAAGTTGATGGTGGTAATGATGGTGACTATTAGGATGATGATAAGGATGGTTATGAGGATTATACTGATGATTTTGAATGAATGATGATAGTGATGACAGTAAATGACAATGGTGATACTGATAATGAATAATAATGATGAGAAAGGACAGGAAAACACACACACACACACACACACACACACACACACACACACACACACACATACACAAACAAACAAGGAAGGAGCTAGGTTCTTTGGAACGAGTACCGCATCACCCTGGGGAACGCACCAGCACCAGTCCCAAGTAACAGTAACTCCAGCGCTGCTGGAATAAAACCTTTGAAGTCCCCGTAGCTAACGAACTTTTAACAGAATACTTGACGAAGTCTCCCAGCTAAGGCTGACAGATTTCAACACTGTGTAACCCATCCTGGGTGATGGAATATAACAGGGGTAGAGCTTTTGTTCCCACTGTGTAACTGTCATACAGAGAAGGATAGCAACACACTGATATTTCCAATTTTGCTGAATAAATAACTAGCACCAGCACCGTTCTGGTCAGCAATGATCTGAAGCCAAGTCAGCAGTGTACACGTGTTCGCAATAAAGTTAATTGAAATCTTTCCTACTTATCAAGAAGTATAAATAACTGAAGACTTTGATGCATTTTTAATAAGGCCTCATTTAGATTATGCTTCTCAGTTCTGGTCTTGTTATTACAGAATGGCTATAAATGCGCTGGAAAAAATACAAACAAGGATGACGAAGTAGATGAATCACTTGTACAACACTTGTACAACACTTGTACAACACTTGTACAACACATATGTACATTTGTTGTGGAAACCTTTGCCAACCAGTGACTTTATCAGTCCAGTGCAGAGAAAACGGTTGAAAATTTGTAGAGGGAGTTTGATACAATAAGAGATGTGTTCGTCCAACGGCCTTCATGAAGGTACAGCATGTGGACGGGAAGGAGCTTGTATACAGGAGACAGATGAGGTAAAGCAGTTGGAGGCAGCATCACAGGTGAGTAGAATCCCCTTTCGGAAGTAGGTGATGCCAATGTGTTATACTCACAGAGCTCTTTGTTTTAGAGAGCTGTACCTGAGAGAGGTGACCTCCAGACCTGATCCAGATTTCAATTACTCACGAGGGTCTGTTGAAGCACTGAAGCCGCCAATTTGTAATTAGCTGTGTGTTGCTTCAGAAACAAGACGCCTGTTGGTGGCGCTTCTGCTGTTAATTTATGGCGCAGGTCTGTGAAATTCACCAGGAATTGGACATACACTTCCTTTGATTTATTTCTATTCCTTCCTAGGTGTTTTAGATAATATTACGTAAGTGTCTGATTTATCTCCTAGGTGTTGTACGGCCCCTAAGGATTTAGCACTTCTCGGTAAATAATATTTCTGATACTACAGCCGTCTGCCACATTGACTCTGGTTTAATTAGTATTGTCATGGGGAAAGCACTAAACCCATGAGGTTCATACGGCGCCTGGGGAAGGGGAAGTAATAAGATATGCTCTTTAGAATGAGACAGTAGCTCAGATTCCTTAGATCAAGAGCTTTTCTTATTCTCCCTTCTGCTAGCATCGAGACGACCTGCTCGACTTCTCATATACTTTAATATGTAATGTTGTAATATAGTAAATAAAACGTGATCGCTTTCATGTGCTTACACATCTTCAGAGGAAGAGGAAGAAGAGGCAAGAATAGCAGATTTTAAATGTTAAACGCTGAGGTGACACCTCACTCAGAGGTGACACCTCACTCAGAGGTGACACCTCACTCAGAGGTGACACCTCACTCAGAGGTGACACCTCACTCAGAGGTGACACCTCACTCAGAGGTGACACCTCACTCAGAGGTGACACCTCACTCAGAGGTGACAACCCCTCACTCAGAGGTGACACCTCACTCAGAGGTGACAACACCTCACTCAGAGGTGACAACACCTCACTCAGAGGTGACAACACCTCACTCAGAGGTGACACCTCACTCAGAGGTGACACCTCACTCAGAGGTGACACCTCACTCAGAGGTGACACCTCACTCACAGGTGACAACACCTCACTCAGAGGTGGTGACAACACCTCACTCAGAGGTGGTGACACCTCACTCAGAGGTGGTGACACCTCACTCAGAGGTGGTGACAACACCTCACTCAGAGGTGGTGACAACACCTCACTCAGAGGTGGTGACACCTCACTCAGAGGTGACAACACCTCACTCAGAGGTGACAACACCTCACTCAGAGGTGACACCTCACTCAGAGGTGACAACACCTCACTCAGAGGTGACAACACTTCACTCAGAGGTGACAACACCTCACTCAGAGGTGACAACACTTCACTCAGAGGTGACAACACTTCACTCAGAGGTGACAACACCTCACTCAGAGGTGACAACACATCACTCAGAGATGACAACACCTCACTCAGAGGTGACAATGTGATGCAGTTCAGATGGGCTTGTGAGGTCTCTAGGGAGACCTAATTATATGGTCACACCTGCCTTAGCAAATGTCGGGTAGTCACGCCCACGTCTGAGGTCTTTTGTTCTTGACGGCGTCAGACCTCGGCGTCAGGTCGTAACACGTGGTACATACCCCTTTGGGGAGGGGGTACTATGACTACGATATAAGCCCAGGGAACAGCGGGGCAAAGAGGTTGTTGGTGACAGGTCCGTCGAGCGAGAGCTCTGGACAGCCGCGTGTGTAGTGGACCACGCATTGGGAATCTCGGGTCAGCTGGTCGGTGAATTAAGAGTGAGTACTAGTCCGTGTTACTGATAACATCTACCCTTCCCCCTGGTAATAAGTCTCATAGGTCAATTGTTATATTGTGTAAATTTCCATCAGGATATGTTGTATTCTAGCCCTTTTATGTTATTAAGTAAACTATAGCCATAGTTCCCATTTTTATTTGTACCTTCATATGCTATTCCCTATTTTGTTAAGCACTTGGATATACAGGAGACGTGCTCACTCGCTGGGATACCTCTGGTAGAGTGGGTAGAGGTCTCACATGGTGGCAGCGGTTTAGCGTTTATCATTAAACGCGGCTCACGTGCTTTACGACTGGTCGGTTTTTGCTATCAAAACCAAATATTAATTTCTTTGTGTCGCCTATCATTTGTTTTACCGTTCACCGTGACCGTAACCTTAAGAATAAACCAGGACAATCCTACTCTTATGTTTGTCAGGTGGGTGATGACCAAATATAATTTGCGTAACAAGACGTTAAATAGTGCAATCAGACGATCCAGTAGGATACAGGTGAAGTTCCTCGTGAACAGAATGGCAGAGGCTAACGTCAATGTTAGTGATCTCGCACCAGGCTCAAGTGAAGGGTCTAGCAACATGGTTCCACAGCAAGATTCAGTGATTAATGTTAGTGAGGGTATAAATAATCAAGAAAATGAGATTTCAGTGATAAATAATACTTCAGGGGTACATATGTCAGGGACAAACCATCCCCAGGTCCAAGGCTCAGGAACGAATATAGGTTCCACGGTGACCCCCAGTAGTACCACAAATACTATGGCCCCAGTGGTATCTAATACATCTACCACTGCTGTTAGCCCGGGAGTATCAACTTTACCAACCCGGGATGCTACTAACCCCATACCTCCGTATTTTAATAACCCAGTTAATGCTGACTATAGTATGTTCAGTGTGGCATGCAAAGAGTACGTAACCTTTATTCGGCGCATGGACACACCCTCATTTACAGGCTATCTCCCCCAACCAGCGAACCAGGTTGCTAAGAGTTGATGATGGGGCCCCATCGTTCAACTAGTGACCAGGTTCTAGCCAATAAGAAGGTGGGATTGACAATCGCAGAGGTTATGTGGATACCGCTCTCCTGTCTGCCCTTGTCATTCCCACTCTAGAGCTGGTTGAAGCACGGTCTGCTATCTTGTGGCTTCTATTTCTGCCTTGCTTACCGTGGAGTGCACTATATTTATCACTGTACATAGTGTACATATTGCTGTTATAATTGGTGAAGGATAATATAAGTCTAAACTTTTTCTACTGTGTTTATTTGCTCCCATTACACCTGGGATAACAGGCCATTTGAAATCCTAGGTTGTAATATGGGTAGCCTGTCCGAGAGCTGGACTTAGAGAAACGGTTGAGCTTAGGGTGAAGCTTGTAGCAGGAACATTGTGTAGCTTGCTGTTTCGCTTCGCTTTACAAATTTTGCGTGTCAGTTGCTTATGATCAGCCTTGCTATTGTGTGATCGTTCAACAGCTCGCTACTAGCTTGTTCAGTGTGCTCGCTTCGCTACGGTCAATCTTGTGTGCAGTCGGCTTTGCTTGTATGCGTATTCTGCAATCGTACTGTGCATAGCTAAGCGTGTTCTGCAAATTAACGTGTTACGTTGGGGTATTCGTACTGTGCATAGCGAATAACTTATGCCACCTAGACGAGTCAGACGCCTGGTGTCGGCATATACTTTGCATAACCTACCTAAATTGTCTCTACAGCGTTGTTGGCAAATTGCTCGTTCCATTGGCATTCCCTATAAACGCACTCTCACAGCTGCGCAACTGCGTTCACTTATTGCTGACATACTTATTGAAGAAGAGATGGCACATCAAACTCCTCCCTCTACGGGAGCTAGGGCAAAAACTACTATGTTCTCGCAGGAGGAAGATGATATACCTACGGAGCAAAATGGTCAGTATAGTGCAGCTGGGTTGTCTCAGGGTGAATCAGCGTCGTTGGCACTTGAGCTGGCAAAAATCAATCTTGAGCAAACTAGGGAACAGAGAGCATTCGCAAGGGAAGAATTTGATAGGGAAAGAGAAAGGAGGCAGTTTTCGCATTCTGTAAACGATTTCAGTTTACAAAAAGCAGTACAGCTTGTTCCCCGCTTCAATGAGGCCGAACCAGAGCAATTTTTCGAAAGCTTCGAAAATCAGGCTCGAGCCTTGAGGTGGCCGGAACAGCACTGGGCAGCGTTGGTTCATACAGCATTATTGGGTAAGGCACAGGAATTTACGTCGGTATTAACTGACGCTGAATTCTCTGATTATCAAGTAGTGAAGACCACAGTGTTGGGAGCATATACATGTATCCCAGCTAAATATCGTAAGACCTTCAAATTGAACAGGCGGCAGCTTGGTCAATCCCTGGTGGACTTTGTGAGACAGCAAACCAAAGCTTTTACCAGCTGGTATAAAGCGAGTGGTGTCTCTAACTTTGAGGAGCTGGTGCAGCTTATTCTGATTGATAACCTGCTGGAGTCTGTGGGACCAGAGGTTCGTGTCTTTCTGCAGGATCGTGACTTAACCACTGCATTGGAGGCGGCCAGGTTGGCTGATACCTTCGAAACGAACCGCTCCTTGTCCGAGCGGTCCTGTCTCTCTTTTCAACAGTCTGGCGTGAGCAGAGATCGACAACATTGGAGAATGAAGTGCCAGCCGGAGGGAGAGCGTCTACGTCATCCAAATAAGTCACCTGGTGAGCCACGCTTCTCAACATATGGTCCCCCTGCGGAGAGGCAAACTACTTATGGAGCATCTCGACAACAATATCCAGAGAGGCACCAGCCAGAACGACACCACTTGCAACGTCATCAGGGAGTAAAGGGCAAGCCTGTCGTCTGCTTCAGATGCAATAAAGTAGGTCACATCAGTTCCAACTGCCCCCAAAAACCTCAACCCATCGGGAAAATCTCTAATATCCCTAGTAACATGTCCCCTAGAGAAGTAGAAAAAGGTATGGCCCCTTATTATTGCGAAAGTCTTATTTCCCTTCAGGAAAACTCAGAACCAACTAAAGTAAATACCTTTAGAGATACTGGAGCATATTGCTCACTTGTCAGAGAAGGAATATTACCCCTTTCAGAGAATACTTCCTTGAATTCCTCAGTTTTATTGGAAGCTTACGGAGGAGCTATATATTCAGTTCCTTTGCATAAAATTTATGTACAGTGCAAATATTACACTGGGTACTTGACTGTAGGTATCTCAAAAGGATTTCCCATGAAAAATGCCATGTTATTACTGGGTAATAACATTACTACTGTTACTTCGTGTCCTGAACCTATAATGATTAATGCTTCTCCAGTGTTGGCCATAACTCGGGCAACATCCCAAGGGTTGTCTGGGGAGAATGTTGACCTATCCTTGGACGACTCCGATCTCGGAATAGCCACGTTGTTTTATGAGACACACCGGCCGGAGTCTCGTAAATCAAGTGAACAGACCCCGATCAAGCCTTCCTATTCCCAGGTTGCAGGATTCCCAGATGTCTCTGTTTCCATGCCCGAGGGACTGTCCTTCCGGGAGGAACAACGAAAGGACCCTTCTTTAAAATTCGCTTTTGAGGCAGCCATGGGTAAATCCTCTTTGGGTCATCCAGTCAAGTATGAAGTTAAAAATGATTATTTGGTATGCACTGAGACTGGTAAGGAGATAGAGGGCCGGCAATTATACGACAGGTTAGTGGTTCCAACCAAGTATAGACCTCAGATATTAAATATAGCTCATAATACGTCATTAGGAGGTCACTTAGGAATTACAAAAACCTTGTATAGAATCACAAAAGAATTTTATTGGCCAAAATTAAAGAAAGATGTGAAGAATCATATTAGGTGTTGCCGAGAATGTCAGCAAGTTGGGAAACCTGGACATTCCATTAAACCTGCACCTCTCCAACCCATACCTGCTGATGGAGAACCTTTTGCAGATTTAATTATAGATTGTGTAGGTCCACTACCTAAGTCAAAGTCTGGAAATCAGTATTTATTTACAATTATGGATAAAGTAACCAGATATCCTGAAGCAATCCCTATGCGTAGTATCAATACTAAAGCTATTCTCAAAGCTTTAACAAAATTCATTTCTTGTTTTGGCATTCCTAAAACTATACAAAGTGATCAAGGTACTAACTTCACTGCCAAAGCATTTAGGGAAGTATTAACTAGGTTAGGGATAATTCACAACTTATCCACTGCCTATCACCCTCAGTCCCAAGGCGCCTTGGAAAGATTCCACCAAACATTAAAAACAATGATGAGAAGTTTTTGCATGCACTTTCCGACAGATTGGGATGAATCTCTACCGTTGTTGCTATTCTCAGTACGAGAGACGGTGCAAGAGTCTACAGGGTATAGTCCGTTTGAGCTGATCTTTGGGCACAATGTACGAGGTCCTCTTCGGGTGCTCAAAGAAGGATGGATGGGAGAAGACGTAAGCTCAGCACTCTACAACCCGTCTTCAAGGTTGCAGGTGGCACGTGAGTTAGCCACGGCTAACCTAAAGATAGCTCAAAGTAAGATGAAACAGAGGTATGACAAAAGTGCACAATTCCGCTCCTTCCATCCAGGAGACAAGGTGTTGGTGCAGGAACCTATACCTGGCCACACCTTGAAAGCTAGATTTACGGGACCTATGCAGATAGTAAGTAGATTATCTGATTTAAATTATGTGGTAGCTCCCATTGGTAAGACCTCAAAAACAAAAACTTACCACATTAATCAAATCAAGGCCTTTCATACACCAGATAAAGTCCCAGTAATGACTCTGTCCTCTACCTCTGAGGACGACTCTGACTCTTTGCACTCTATCTCTGAAATTAATACTAAACTTTCCAATTCTGTCCTCCTCAAGGATCCTAGCCCTTTAATGGATGGATTATCTGAAATACAAGCAACCAATTTAACTGAGCTTCTACAGTCATATCCTAATATTTTTTCGGATGTGCCGAAAAAATGTACGTTAGGTTACCATGATGTAGATGTGGGAAAATCTAAACCAATTAAACTCTCCCCCTACAGAGCTAATCCTGAAAAGCAAAGGCTACTTCAGCAGGAAGTAGACTTCTTGTTAGAACATGGTTTAGTGGAGGAGTCATCTAGTCCATGGGCTTCACCGTGCATCCTAGTAAAGAAGGCTGATGGAGGGTTTCGTATGTGCACAGACTACCGTAAAGTGAACGAGGTCACAATTACAGATGCTTACCCTCTTCCTCGTCTGGATGACGTAATTGACTTTGTGGGTAAGGCTACTTTTGTGTCCAAATTAGATCTCCTTAAAGGTTACTATCAGGTACCTTTGACAGATAAGGCGAAGGAAATCTCTGCCTTCGTAATTCCAGGAGGTCATTATCAGTATACAGTTACCCCCTTCGGAATGAAAAATTCCCCCTCTTCATTCCAGAAACTCATCCATCAGGCTATTAAAGGACTTGAAGGCACGGCAGCATACCTAGATGATATTGTTGTGGTGTCTGATACTTGGGATCAACACCTACTTAGACTTAAAGCTCTGTTTGAGACCTTTAAGAATTCCCAATTAACAGTTAATTTATCTAAATCTTCCTTTGGCCAGGCCACTATCACTTTTCTAGGCCATGAAGTAGGTAGTGGTAATGTTGCACCTAAACTTGCTAAAGTTCTTTCGATTAAAGATTATCCAGTTCCTCATGATAGGAAATCTCTTCAACGTTTCCTAGGCATGATAGGATTTTACAGAAGATTCTGTAAGAATTTCTCAGATATTGTAGCCCCTCTTACCTCTCTTACCAGTCATAAAGTTCCCTTTAATTGGACGTCAGATTGTAACACTGCTTTTAATAAAGCAAAAAGATTATTGTGCTCTGCACCCATTCTCCTGTCTCCAGACTTCTCCAAACCTTTTTCATTACAGGTTGATGCTTGTGAGTCTGGGGTTGGGGCGGTACTATTACAAATCGGGAACAAGGAGTTGCAGCCTGTAGCATACTTTTCAGCCAAGTTCCAGCCACATCAGAGAGCTTACTCTACCATTGAAAAAGAAGCCCTCGCGCTGGTACTGGCTTTGGAACATTTCGATGTTTATGTGGGCCAGACATCGCAGGTGGTCACAGTCTACAGTGATCACAACCCGTTAGTCTATCTCCAAGCCATGAAGAATCACAACACAAGGCTTATGCGTTGGACGCTCAGGCTGCAGCCCTACAATTTCAAAATTCGTACATTGCCGGCAAAGAAAATGTGTTGGCAGACTCTTTGTCAAGAGTCTAGTTTAATATTTTATTTAGGTTAGGATGTATTTGTGGTAACCCCCCTTTCAAGCTCTTTTTTTTTATCCCCTGATGTGGGGGTTTTTTTTTAGTGAGGGGATACGGGCTACCGTCCGCTTGTATCTTGGACCTATGTTGGCCTATCTGACTGCTGTCTCACTCTGAGTTTAGGGTTTGGCTTTTGGTCACTAGGAAAGCTGAGCTCTATCTAAGAGTGGGATGGTGGAGAGGATAGGCGGTCCCATTATTTTGTGCCATGGCGGCACGGTTACCACTGGGAGGTGGCAGCCTAATCCTGAGCCTTCTCGGGGGTGGGGGTGTGGCATGCAAAGAGTACGTAACCTTTATTCGGCGCATGGACACACCCTCATTTACAGGCTATCTCCCCCAACCAGCGAACCAGGTTGCTAAGAGTTGATGATGGGGCCCCATCGTTCAACTAGTGACCAGGTTCTAGCCAATAAGAAGGTGGGATTGACAATCGCAGAGGTTATGTGGATACCGCTCTCCTGTCTGCCCTTGTCATTCCCACTCTAGAGCTGGTTGAAGCACGGTCTGCTATCTTGTGGCTTCTATTTCTGCCTTGCTTACCGTGGAGTGCACTATATTTATCACTGTACATAGTGTACATATTGCTGTTATAATTGGTGAAGGATAATATAAGTCTAAACTTTTTCTACTGTGTTTATTTGCTCCCATTACACCTGGGATAACAGGCCATTTGAAATCCTAGGTTGTAATACTCTGGTATGGTCCAGGGTGGAAGATGTGGACGGAACTTTAAAATATAATGCAGAACAGCTGGAGCTTTATAAAAAGCAGGTATTTTGTGAAGGGTTGCCAGTCTGGATGAGAACTAGAGTTGCTATGGTACTAGCCATTAAAACCTTCGAAGAACTAGTTCAATATGCCATGTCTCTCGAGTCCGAGTATGGTAGAGACAGAAAGGGAGATAGAATTGTTGCCTCAGAGAGAGTAACACCTGAGTCACCATATGTGGCGACAACCAATAATGAGAAGTATATACCCCCGCACCGCAGGACAGACGGTGGTGGGCGTAATAAACAGAATGCTCGGAGAACTAATCAATGCTGGGAGTGTGGCGGGATTGGCCATATTAGGGCCAACTGCCCTAATTTTCGTTCCTAACGAAAGAAGAAGGTACGAGGTTAAGAAAGATAGGTCTGATAACCTTGTTACCAAAGATGAAAGACCTATGATTAAAATAAGAGTAAATGGAAAAAAATGGTAGCTTTCATTGATACGGGAAGTCAGGTGTCAATAATTAAGCGAGATGTATGTAATAACTGGAGGGGTTGTAAAATAAGCAAAGCTAAGAGAGATATTACTGCTGTAAATGGTAATGATATTAATGTTGAGGGACAAACGGACCTGTACTTTGAACTGGGTGAAAGTTATAAAGTTCACGCTTGTTTAGTAGTGTCTGGAGTAAGGTTTCCAGGGGACTTACTCTTAGGTATGGATTTTCTCAGAAGGTTTGACTTCCTCTTGTCGTATGGCAAAGGAAGGGGAACCAGTCGGCTGATACTGGATGAGGTTTCCTTTCCAATAAAATTCATAGAACATCCCTCAATAGTAGCTTCTATGAGTAGGAGTAATAAATTATTCAAAACCCCATCTAAATCACTTTTTGAAGCGCAGTTACCTAATGTGAACTCTGCAGACGCAGATTATGCAGTTCATGTATTATATAACCAGGTATGTCCACCTAATACATTCAAATTTATTAAAGGTTCAGTGGGAAGGAAGGTCGAGCCAGGAAGTATCTTACAATTAGCGGGGAAGCTAGAATCCTTCCTGGTGCCTCATCATCTAGCCCAGGTTTCTGAGAAAAGACATATCTTAATACCAGTGATAAATCTGACAAGTAAAGCGTTAAGATTCAAGAATGGTAGAAGGTTAACATCAGCTGAGATTATCCCCAAAGACTTAATTTTTGAACCTGACTCCGTTAAGCTACCTGCCCGAGGTCAATAATGTGGAGCACTTAATACCAGAGTCCCAGAAAGGGTAGTGACGCCTGCCGCTCCCACCCAGAACGAAAGTAAAGGGAAAAAGACATTTAATGATGTAAATCTAAATCATTTAAAATGTTCTGAGAAGGAAATAATAAAGAATGCTTTAAGGAACTTTCCAAAGTTGTTTTCAATGGATGAAGGAGATATAGGCTTCCTGCCCCAGATTGAGCATACTATACCTACAGGTGACAGTTTACCTGTCCAAACCCGTCAATGGAGACTCCCAGAAGAGGCTAAGAGAGTAATAAGGGAGGAATGTAATACCATGCTCCAGAACGATGTAAATGAACCGAGTTCATCACCGTGGCTCTCACCTGTAGTGTTGGTAAAGAAACCAGATAACTCTTATCGGTTCTGTGTGGATTATAGGAAAGTGAATGAATTAACAATAGCTGATAGTTATCCCTTGCCCCTAATCCAGGAAATTCTTGATTCATTTGGAACAGCTAAGTATTTTTCGACTTTGGACGCTAAGTCAGCTTATTGGGCCATCCCCGTTTCAGAAGAAGATAGAGAGAAGACAGCATTCTCAGATGGGGTCAGATTATACCAATTTAAACGAATGCCCTACGGGTTAAAAACCGCGCCCTCTAGCTTCCAAAGAGCTATAAACTTCATCCTCAGCCCTGTGTTGGGTAGACACTCACTGGCATATCTTGATGATGTGGTAGTCTACTCCCGGTCATTTCCAGAACATGTAGACAACCTTGTGGAGACACTAAAACTACTGGATAAAGCAGGATTTAAGTTGAATGCAAAGAAATGTATAATAGCAGCCACTAGCTTTAAATTTCTAGGCTTTCAGGTAAGCCCTGAAGGGATTCGCCCTGACCCTGATAAGTGTAAGGCAATATCTGAAATGCCAAGACCTAGAACAGCAAGGGAAGTCAGGAGGTTCCTAGGTGCAGCAGGATACTTTAGAAGACATATTAAGGGTTTTGCAGAGCTAGCAGCACCACTGACAGATCTAACTAAGAAGAAAGCTAAGTTTGTATGGAAAGAAGAACATGAGTTGGCTCACGAAAAATTAAAGGCTGAGCTTACAAGTGAGCCGGTATTAGTGGTCCCTGATTTTTCCAGAGAGTTTGAGATACATACAGACGCTTCAGCAGTTGCAATAGGAGGTTGCCTAATGCAAAGAGACAAGGAAAATAACCCACACCCAGTAGCGTATTTTAGCAGAAAGATTAAAGGACCGGAAGTCAGGTATGCCATCACTGATAAAGAAGCCTTGGCAGTGTAGAAAGTGTGAGATACTTTGAACCGTATGTATTTCAGCGCCATTTTAAAATAATAACAGATCACAGGGCATTGGTGCACATATTTAAAAAGGAAACTCGCTGTCCTAGGATGTCTAGATGGGGTTACGAACTGTCAGCACACTCGTACCAGATTCTTTATAAACCAGGAGCCTCACACCATGTACCAGACGTATTGAGTAGGAATGTAGCAGCAATAAATGTTGATGTTAATACTGAGAATGTGAACAATGAAAAATTAAGAGAGTACCAACTGGAAGAGAACAGGTGGAAGGAGATAATTGAGTATTTGGAGGGAGAGAAGCTCCCGTGCCACAAGCCAAGCCGCCCTATTGATGAATTCGAGATGAAAGACGGTGTGCTACATAGGATTACGGAGCTGAACGATCGTTCAGTACAGCAGGTGGTAATACCCAATGTCCTCAGGAAGGCCGCTCTGAAGCTTGCACACTCATCCAAGATGGCTGGCCATCCAAGTGTTTTTAGGACTTATAAGAGGGCCAAAGAAATGTTCTACTTTCCTGGTCTCCTGAATTATGTAACCGAATATGTAAAATGTTGTGGTAATTGCCAAAGGAGAAAAGGTAACCCTCAGGTTAATGTGGAATTGCAAGCTTTTCCCGAGATTAAGGAGCCGTTGGACCGGGTTGGTGCAGATCTTATTGACTTACATAATAGTTATTCAGGCAATAGGTATGTTCTTGTGCTGGTGGACCATCTGTCACGGTATACAACACTTGTACCCATCCCTAAGAAAGACCCACAGACTGTTGCAGAGGCGCTCCTTGATAGATTCGTAGCAATATTTGGACCTCCTAGAGAATTAGTAACAGATCAAGGTTCAGAGTTTAAAAGCAAGGTATTTGCAGAGGTTTGTAACACCTTAGAAATAATGACAGCATTCACGACAGCTTATCATCCACAGGTGAATGGTATGGTGGAGAGAACGAACCAAGTAGTCAAAAATACACTGGCCATTCTCTCAGAGAAAGAACCATTACAATGGGATAAATATATACCATATGTTCAATTTGCTTTAAACACCGCTATTCACAAATCAATAGGGACACAACGATTATTCCTATTTACAGGGCATGACTGTCATTTTGCAGCAGGCTTGGTGAACCAAGCAGTTGTCAGATACGGTGAGGACTATCCTTCAGAAGTTCTAACAAAAATGAGAACTGCTTGGGGAACTGCCGCCCAGGCATCTGGTTGAGCGCAGGAAAAATATGCTCACTACTATGACAGGCAAGTGAAGCCTCTTAAACTTAAGGAAGGTAACCTAGTAATGGTATATAAAGATGAAGTAACCCCTCAACAGAGTAGGTCCCTCGGTCCAAGGTGGAAAGGTCCTTACCGCATCTTAGAGAAAATGGGACCAGTAAATGTGAAGGTTAAAGGGTTGTTTGAGGACCAGAGTGAGAGGATTGTTCATTGTAATAAACTAAAGCCATTCTGGTCTGAGGAGGAAATAGTAATGCCTAATGTTAATGTGGTGGATGAAAGGACTGTAAATGACGAGGTATATGAGGAAGATAGGTTACATCAGCTGGTAGAGGAAAATGTTGGTTTGAATACAAGGTCAAGAATGTATAGACGAAATTTGTAAGGGAATTATTGCTGGAGGGAGGGAGTGTTGTGAGTAAATGGGACCCTGAGGGAAGGAGCTGACCACTCGCCTCGCCCTCAGGTCGGCTCAATACTCTTAGAGACCTGCCCACCAACAATAAGCCCCAGTCACCTGTAGAACAATACTGCCGTCTACTATTATTCACAGGAGATGTGGAGATGTTGCCAGGACCTGCCAAGGAGACTCCAGGAATCTATTTGGCCTGGAGTGATGGAGACGCCAAGAAGTCAGTTTGGGTCCAGCAAAAGGGCTATTATTAGACCTGGGAGACTTGAGGAAAAGCGGTAGCCAGCTCTCGCGCCACCACCATGCAAGAGGTGGAAGTTGACGGGCGAGGCTGGACTGATGAAGGGTGGCCTTGATGCCTGAGGAGTATTGTCGTGGTGAAGATAAGCTGCTTGCTGAGTCGTGAAGTTCCCAGATGCTGTGCTTTCAACGAGAGGGACCCGCATGAGCGTTCCTAAACGCCAACGAAGTCCACACAATGAGACATGGCCCAATTTAGGAAGTGCTAGGGTCGGCCAGAAGCTCTGGCTAACCCCTCTTCTAGTAGAAGCAGTAGACAGATCTGGAGGTGAGATGACAAGAATACTGCAATGGCCCTATGTCCTCCTCCGTCGACCCCTTCATATTTCTGCCCAAGGATTTGTAGAGAGCTTCTCCCTGGGTCAATAGCATGGCCCCAAGTCAAGCCAACCGTGTCATTTACTACTAGCCAGTGAAGCTTGGGAAATGATGATTAGAGTGGTATTAGTATGGTATCTCTACTGCTAGGGGATGACCTATGTTATGTCAGCTGTTGGGACAAATATGTGTTGTATATTATGTGAGCTAGCTCCTTGCCGGGAGGGATCAACGTAGAGATAGGATGTATTTTCTTTTCAGGTGGAGAACTGTAAACACCAATCGGCTCGCCGTCAGAAGAGGATTCCTTTATGTGAGGGATGGGAGGTTTTCTTTTAGTTCCTAGAAATAGGATAATGATTGGTCCTGGTTGCGATTCCTGCCTTGTCATGAATGGTCACGGTACGGTGCAAGGAAAATGCGACATTGTGGTCGTGTAATGGTTCAGTTGCAAGTACTTGAAGGAATAATACCCGCTGGAGCTGTTTTCTACGCCAGGAAAACCTTACGAGGTTTGGCTCAATGGTTAATTAGCGAGGGTGACTACAGGAGCTAGTTTATTTCTAGTAGAGTACAGGAAGGCACTGGAGCCCGATATTTAGTTTTAAGGAGACATGACGGATAAGGAGGTTTCGCACCAGAGTCATTGTTATTCGTTTCTTGTGCTAGAATTTATTAAACCTACTGATCTGTGTGAATTCATATTATTTGCTATTGTATTGTAATAGAATAAAAGGGTTAGGGTTAAAATAGTCTAATAACTTAGGACAAATTGTCCTAGTTCTCAGATATTTTAAATTGGGGGAGAAAGGGGGATGTGATGCAGTTCAAATGGGCTTGTGAGGTCTCTAGGGAGACCTAATTATATGGTCACACCTGCCTTAGCAAATGTCGGGTAGTCACGCCCACGTCTGAGGTCTTTTGTTCTTGACGGCGTCAGACCTCGGCGTCAGGTCGTAACACGTGGTACATACCCCTTTGGGGAGGGGGTACTATGACTACGATATAAGCCCAGGGAACAGCGGGGCAAAGAGCACTTGGATATACAAAGCACTGGGATATACAGGAGACGTGCTCACTCGCTGGGATACCTCCGGTAGAGTGGGTAGAGGTCTCACAACAACACCTCACTCAGAGGTGACAACACCTCACTCAGAGATGACAACACCTCACTCAGAGATGACAACACCTCACTCAGAGGTGACAACACCTCACTCAGAGATGACAACACCTCACTCAGAGGTGACAACACCTCACTCAGAGGTGAGATGATGGTGACAACGTATACATTATTGTACCCACGGAACAAGTGGTATTGATCAATATATATATACATACATATATAATCAGCTTCTCTTCTCTCATTTCTACAGTTCAAAATATCGAATATTCATACAGAATTTGAATTTAAAAAAAGTTACTTTCGTAATCTTTAAAAATAAAATCTCACCTTCTGTCACTATAACACAAAATCACGTTTTATTAAGACTCAGGTACACCAACTCGGTTAAATATTGAGACACTTGCTGTTTAATAAAGACAGAATCAGTATCAACACACCGTATCACATGGCTGATTCAGGTGATTCAGACATGTGATATGGAGTGATAACACTGACTCTTGTAAATATTTAGTGTCATATATATTGCCAGGTTAATATTACATTATCGTGGACGCCATTTATTACACTACTGGTCCAACTTGTTGAGTTATATTTTTAAGTATTTCGCCATTAATATGTCAGAGCTATAATAAGGCAATAGAGTGGAGGAGTTTTTTCAAGACTGTGTTTATATCCAGGTTATTTTGTTTATCTCAGCTTATTACATTGGATCACACAAGTTACAGGTGTGATCCAATTCTGCCGCAGCCGCAGCCGCAGTAGCAGCATCAGCCGCAGCCATATGCACCGTGCTAAATATATTGTATGTCTCACATAATCGTAATGACACGATTGCAAACAAAACCATGCCACGGGTGGGGTTAGAACTTGCGATCAGAAAGCCTCAAAAGTCCAGACAGTCGCGTTAGCCCAGTGGCTAATGCGACGGTCTGAAGTTTTGAGACTCTCTGATCGCGGGTCGTAGCCCTGCCCGTGGTATGGTTTATATTGTATGTTCCTGGGAGGTGTATGACGGTGCTCCATCTATCTGATCTTCACACATAACAATGAGACACAGACTAACTCAGTTACATTAAACAAAGTGTGAGAGTGTAGCTCATTCCTAGAGTTTATACACTCACGTATACTTCACAACGCATTACTAACAGCACTTGTTTTTATTACTCTATGTATACATCTGACGTTATTACTCTATGTATACATCTGACGTCATTACTCTATGTATACATCTGACGTTATTACCCTATGTATATATCTGACATTATTACTCTATGTATACATCTGATGTTATTACCCTATGTATACATCTGACGTTATTACCCTATGTATACATCTGACGTTATTACCCTATGTATACATCTGGCGCTATTACCATATGTATACATTTACGTTATTACCCTATGTATACATCTGACGTTATTACTCTATGTATACATCTGGCGTTATTACCCTATGTACATATCTGGCGTTATTACCCTATGTATACATCTGGCGTTATTACCCTATGTATACATCTGGCGTTATTATCCTATGTATACATCTGACATTATTACCCTATGTATACATCTGGCGTTATTACCCTATGTATACATCTGGCGTTATGACCCTATGTATACATCTGACGTTATTACCCTATGAATGCATCTGGCGTTATTTTCCTATGTATACATCTGGCGTTATTACCCTATGTATACATCTGGCGTTATTACCCTATGTATACATCTGACGTTATTACCCTATGTATATATCTGGCGTTATTACCCTATGTATACATCTGGCGTTATTAACTTATGTATACATCTGGCGTTATTACCCTATGTATACATCTGGCGTTATTACCCTATGTATACATCTGACGTTATTACCCTATGTGTACATCTGACGTTATACATAGGGTAATAACGTCAGATATATACATAGGGTAATAACGTCAGATGTATACATAGGGTAATAACGTAAGATGTATACATAGGGTAATAACGTCAAATATATACATCTGACGTTATTACCCTATGTATACATCTGACGTTATTACCCTATGTATATATCTGATGTTATTACCCTGTGTATACATCTGGCGTTATCACCCCATGTATACATCTGGCGCTATTACCCTATGTATACATTGACGTTATTACCCTATGTATACATCTGGCGTTATTACTCTATGTATACATCTGGCGTTATTACCCTATGTATACATATGACGTTATTACCCTATGTATGCATCTGACGTTATTACCCTATGTATACATCTGACGTTATTACCCTATGTATACATCTGGCGTTATTACCCTATGTATACATCTGACGTTATTACCCTATGTATACATCTGACGTTATTACCCTATGTATACATCTGGCGTTATTACCCTATGTATACATCTGACGTTATTTCCCTATGTATACATCTGGCGTTATTACCCTATGTATACATCTGGCGTTATTACCCTATGTATACATCTGACGTTATTACCCTATGTATAAATCTGACGTTATTACCCTATGTATACATCTGGCGTTATTACCCTATGTATACATCTGGCGTTATTACCCTATGTATACATTTGGCGTTATTACCCTATGTATACATCTGGCGTTATTACCCTATGTATACATCTGACGTTATTACCCTATGTATATTTCTGACGTTATTACCCTATGTATACATCTGGCGTTATTACCCTATGTATACATCTGGCGTTATTACCCTATGTATACATCTGGCGTTATTACCCTATGTATACATCTGACGTTATTACCCTATGTATATATCTGACGTTATTACCCTATGTATAAATCTGGCGTTATTACCCTATGTATACATCTGACGTTATTACCCTATATATACATCTGACGTTATACATAGGGTAATAACGTCAGATGTATACATAGGGTAATAACATCAGATGTATACATAGGGTAATAACGTCAGATGTATACATAGGGTAATAACGTCAAATGTATACATCTGACGTTATTACCCTATGTATACATCTGACGTTATTACCGTATGTATACATCTGATGTTATTACCCTGTGTATACATCTGGCGTTATTACCCTATGTATACATCTGGCGCTATTACCCCATGTATACATTGACGTTATTACCCTATGTATACATCTGGCGTTATTACTCTATGTATACATCTGGCGTTATTACCCTATGTATACATATGACGTTATTACCCTATGTATGCATCTGACGTTATTACCCTATGTATACATCTGACGTTATTACCCTGTGTATACATCTGGCTTTATTACCCTATGTATACATCTAACGTTATTACCCTATGTATACATCTGGCGTTATTACCCTATGTATACATCTGACGTTATTACCCTATGTATTCATCTGACGTTATTACCCTATGTATACATCTGGCGTTATTACCCTATGTATACATCTGGCGTTATTACCCTATGTATACATCTTTCGTTATTACCCTATGTATACATTTGGCTTTATTACCCTATGTATACATCTGGCGTTATTACCCTATGTATACATCTGACATTATTTCCCTATGTATACATCTGGCATTATTACCCTATGTGTATATCTGGCGTTATTACCCTATGTATACATCTTGCGCTATTACCCTATGTATACATCTGGCGTTATTACCCTATGTATACATCTGACGTTATTACCCTATGTATTCATCTGACGTTATTACCCTATGTATACATCTGGCGTTATTACCCTATGTATACATCTGGCGTTATAACCCTATGTATACATCTGACGTTATTACCCTATGTATGCATCTGGCGTTATTATCCTATGTATACATCTGGCGTTATTACCCTATGTATACATCTGGCGTTATTACCCTATGTATACATCTGACGTTATTGCCCTATGTATATATCTGGCGTTATTACCCTATGTATACATCTGGCATTATTAACCTATGTATACATCTGGCGTTATTACCCTATGTATACATCTGGCGTTATTACCCTATGTATACATCTGACGTTATTACTCTATGTATACATCTGACGTTATTACCCTATGTATACATCTGACGTTATACATAGGGTAATAACGTCAGATGTATACATAGGGTAATAACGTCAAATGTATACATCTGACGTTATTACTCTATGTATACATCTGGCGTTATTACCCTATGTATACATCTGACGTTATTACCCTATGTATATATCTGATGTTATTACCCTGTGTATACATCTGGCGTTATTACCCTATGTGTACATCTGGCGCTATTACCCTATGTATACATTGACGTTATTAACCTATGTATACATCTGGCGTTGTTATTCTATGTATACATCTGGCGTTATTACCCTATGTATATATATGACGTTATTACCCTATGTATACATCTGACGTTATTACCCTATGTATACATCTGACGTTATTACATTATGTATACATCTGACGTTATTACCATATGTATACATCTGACGTTATTACCCTATGTATATATCTGACGTTATTACCCTATGTATACATCTGACGTTATTACCCTATGTATACATCTGGCTTTATTACCCTATGTATACATCTGGCGTTATAACCCTATGTATACATCTGACGTTATTACCCTATGTATGCATCTGGCGTTATTACCCTATGTATACATCTGGCGTTATTACCCTATGAATACATCTGGCGTTATTACCCTATGTATACATCTGGCGTTATTACCCTATGTATACATTTGGCGTTATTACCCTATGTATACATCTGACGTTATTTCCCTATGTATACATCTGGCGTTATTACCCTATGTATACATCTGGCGTTATTACCCTATGTATACATCTGGCGTTATTACCCTATGTATACATCTGGCGTTATTACCCCATGTATACATCTGACGTTATCCTATGTATACATCTGACGTTATTACCCTATGTATACATCTGGCGTTATTACCCTATGTATACATCTGGCGTTATAACCCTATGTATACATCTGACGTTATTACCCTACGTATGCATCTGGCGTTATTATCCTATGTATACATCTGGCGTTATTACCCTATGTATACATCTGACGTTATTACTCTATGTATACATCTGACGTTATTGCCCTATGTATACATCTGACGTTATACATAGGGTAATAACGTCAGATGTATACATAGGGTAATAACGTCAGATGTATACATAGGGTAATAACGTCAAATGTATACATCTGACGTTATTATTCTAAGTATACATCTGACGTTATTACCCTATGTATACATCTGACGTTATTACCCTATGTATATATCTGATGTTATTACCCTGTGTATACATCTGGCGTTATCACCCTATGTATATATCTGGCGCTATTACCCTATGTATACATCTGGCGTTATTACTCTATGTATATATTGGCCTTATTACCCTATGTATACATATGACGTTATTACCCTATGTATACATCTGACGTTATTACCTTATGTATACATCTGGCGTTATTACCCTATGTATACATCTGGCGTTATTACCCTATGTATACATCTGACGTTATTATCCTATGTATACATCTGGCGTTATTACCCTATGTATTCATCTGACGTTATTTCCCTATGTATACATCTGGCGTTATTACCCTATGTATACATCTGGCGTTATTACCCTATGTATACATCTGACGTTATTTCCCTATGTATACATCTGGCGTTATTACCCTATGTATACATCTGACGTTATTACCCTATGTATACATCTGGCGTTATTACCCTATGTATACATCTGGCGTTATTACCCTATGTATACATCTGACGTTATTACCCTATGTATACATCTGGCGTTATTACCCTATGTATACATCTGGCGTTATTACCCTATGTATACATCTGACGTAATTACCCTATGTATACATCTGGCGTTATTACCCTATGTATACATCTGGCGTTATTACCCTATGTATACATCTGGCGTTATTACCCTATCTATACATCTGGCGTTATTACCCTATGTATACATCTGGCGTTATTACCCTATGTATACATCTGGCGTTATTACCCTATGTATACATCTGGCGTTATTACCCTATGTATACATCTGGCGTTATTACCCTATGTATACATCTGGCGTTATTACCCTATGTATACATCTGGCGTTATTACCCTATGTATACATCTGGCGTTATTACCCTATGTATACATCTGGCGTTATTACCCTATGTATACATCTGGCGTTATTACCCTATGTATACATCTGGCGTTATTACCCTATGTATACATCTGGCGTTATTACCCTATGTATACATCTGGCGTTATTACCCTATGTATACATCTGGCGTTATTACCCTATGTATACATCTGGCGTTATTACCCTATGTATACATCTGGCGTTATTACCCTATGTATACATCTGGCGTTATTACCCTATGTATACATCTGGCGTTATTACCCTATGTATACATCTGGCGTTATTACCCTATGTATACATCTGGCGTTATTACCCTATGTATATATCTGGCGTTATTACCCTATGTGTATACATCTGGCGTTATTACACTATGTATACATCTGGCGTTATTACCCTATGTATACATCTGACGTTATTACCCTATGTATACATCTGGCGTTATTACGTATTCATCTGACGTTATTTCCCTATGTATACATCTGGCGTTATTACCCTATGTATACATCTGGCGTTATTACCCTATGTATACATCTGACGTTATTTCCCTATGTATACGTTATTACCCTATGTATACATCTGGCGTTATTTCGTATATTACCCTATGTATACATCTGGCGTTATTACCTATGTATACATCTGACGTTATTACCCTATGTATACATCTGGCGTTATTACCCTATGTATACATCTGGCGTTATTACGTTATTACCCTATGTATACATCTGGCGTTATTACCCTATGTATACGTTATTACCCTATGTATACATCTGGCGTTATTACCCTATGTATACATCTGGCGTTATTACCCTGTATACATCTGGCGTTATTACCCTATGTATACATCTGGCGTTATTACCCTATGTATACATCTGGCGTTATTACCCTATGTATACATCTGGCGTTATTACCCTATGTATACATCTGGCGTTATTACCCTATGTATACATCTGGCGTTATTACCCTATGTATACATCTGGCGTTATTACCCTATGTATACATCTGGCGTTATTACCCTATGTATACATCTGGCGTTATTACCCTATGTATACATCTGGCGTTATTACCCTATGTATACATCTGGCGTTATTACCCTATGTATACTGGCGTTATCCCTATGTATACATCTGGCGTTATTACCCTATGTATACATCTGGCGTTATTACCCTATGTATACATCTGGCGTTATTACCCTATGTATATATCTGGCGTTATTACCCTATGTATACATCTGGCGTTATTGCCCTATGTATACATCTGGCGTTATTACCCTATGTATACATCTGGCGTTATTACCCTATGTATATATCTGGCGTTATTACCTTATGTATACATCTGGCGTTATTACCCTATGTATACATCTGGCGTTATTACCCTATGTATATATCTGGCGTTATAACCCATCTGGCGTTATTACCCTATGTATACATCTGGCGTTATTACCCTATGTATACATCTGGCGTTATTACCCTATGTATACATCTGGCCCTATGTATATCTGGCGTTATTACCCTATGTATTCATCTGGCGTTATTACCCTATGTATACATCTGTCGTTATTACCCTATGTATACATCTGGCGTTATTACCCTATGTATACATCTGGCGTTATTACCCTATGTATACATCTGGCGTTATTACCCTATGTATACATCTGGCGTTATTACCCTATGTATACATCTGGCGTTATTACCCTATGTATACATCTGGCGTTATTACCCTATGTATACATCTGACGTTATTACCCTATGTATACATCTGGCGTTATTACTATGTATATAACATCAGATGTATACATAGGGTTATTACCCTATGTATACATCTGGCGTTATTACCCTATGTATACATCTGACGTTATTATTCTAAGTATACATCTGACGTTATTACCCTATGTATACATCTGGCGTTATTACCCTATCTATATATCAGATGTTATTATCCTGTGTATACATCTGGCGTTATCACCCTATGTATACATCTGGCGCTATTACCCTATGTATACATTGACGTTATTACCCTATGTATACATCTGGCGTTATTACTCTATGTATACATTGGCGTTATTACCCTATGTATACATATGACGTTATTACCCTATGTATACATCTGACGTTATTACCTTATGTATACATCTGACGTTATTACCCTATGTATACATCTGACGTTATTACCTTATGTATACATCTGACGTTATTACCCTATGTATACATCTTGCGTTATTACCCTATGCATACATCTGACGTTATTTCTCTATGTATACATCTGGCGTTATTACCCTATGTATACATCTGGCGTTATTTCCCTATGTATACATCTGGCGTTATTACCCTATGTATACATCTGGCGTTATTACCCTATGTATACATCTGACGTTATTACCCTATGTATACATCTGGCGTTATTACCCTATGTATACATCTGGCGTTATTACCCTATGTATACATCTGGCGTTATTACCCTATGTATATATCTGGCGTTATTACCCTATGTATACATCTGGCGTTATTACCCTATGTATACATCTGGCGTTATTACCCTATGTATACATCTGGCGTTATTACCCTATGTATACATCTGGCGTTATTACCCTATGTATACATCTGGCGTTATTACCCTATGTATACATCTGGCGTTATTACCCTATGTATATATCTGGCGTTATTACCCTATGTATACATCTGGCGTTATTACCCTATGTATACATCTGGCGTTATTACCCTATGTATACATCTGGCGTTATTACCCTATGTATATATCTGGCGTTATTACCCTATGTATACATCTGGCGTTATTACCCTATGTATACATCTGGCGTTATTACCCTATGTATACATCTGGCGTTATTACCCTATGTATACATCTGGCGTTATTACCCTATGTATACATCTGGCGTTATTACCCTATGTATACATCTGGCGTTATTACCCTATGTATACATCTGGCGTTATTACCCTATGTATACATCTGGCGTTATTAATCTATGTATATATCTGGCGTTATTACCCTATGTATACATCTGGCGTTATTACCCTATGTATATATCTGGCGTTATTACCCTATGTATACATCTGGCGTTATTACCCTATGTATACATCTGGCGTTATTACCCTATGTATACATCTGGCGTTATTAATCTATGTATACATCTGGCGTTATTACCCTATGTATACATCTGGCGTTATTAATCTATGTATATATCTGGCGTTATTACCCTATGTATACATCTGGCGTTATTACCCTATGTATACATCTGGCGTTATTACCCTATGTGTACATCTGGCGTTATTACCCTATGTATACATCTGACGTTATTACCCTATGTATACATTGACGTTATTTCCCTATGTATACATCTGGCGTTATTACCCTATGTATACTTCTGGCGTTATTACCCTATGTATACATCTGGCGTTATTGGTTCCGCTGTTTCCGATAAAGTTTTATCAAGGGATGAAAAAAGGGATATATGTAATGTCCCTAATTTTATAGATTTTAATTATTTTTTTCCGCCTCTTCATTGACCCAGTAGCGGTCAGTGAAGAGGCGGGGCCAGGAGCTGAGTCTCGACCCCTGCAACCACAATTAGGTGAGCACACACACACACACACACAGTGCAATAGAGAATGGAAAAAATACAAAAGGCAGAGAACACATGAAAATAGGGAGATCAGTCGCAGAGCCAGGAGCGAGTATGCACAGGTAAGGAGGGAGGCCCAGCGACAGTATGAAAATAACACAGCATCGAAAATCAAAACTGACCCAAAACTGTTGTATAGCCACATCAGGAGGAAGACAACAGTCAAAGACCAGGTGATCAGACTGAGGACAGAAGGTGGAGAACTCACAAGAAATGATCAGGAGGTATGTGAGGAGCTGAACAGGAGATTTAAGGAAGTTTTTACAGTAGAGACAGGAAGGGCTCTGGGAAGACAGCACATACATCAAGAGGGAATATACCAACAAGTGTTGGATGACATACGAACAACCGAGGAGGAGGTGCAGAAGCTGCTAAGTGACCTTGATACCTCAAAGGCGATGGGACAGGACATCTCCCCGTGGGTCCTTAGAGAAGAAGCAGAGAGGCTGTGCATGCCCCTAACCACAATCTTCAACACATCCCTTGAAACTGGGCAACTACCTGAGTAATGGAAGACAGCAAATGTAGTCCCCGTATTTAAGAAATGAAACAGAAATGAGGCACTAAACTACAGACCTGTGTCTTTGACATGTATTGTGTGCAAAGTCATGGGGAAGATTATCAGGAGGAGAGTGGTGGAACACCTGGAACGGAACAAGATTATAAATGAAAACCAGCATGGGTTCATGGAAGGCAAATCCTGTGTCATAAACCTTCTGGAGTTTTATGACAAGGTAACAGAAGTAAGACACGAGAGAGAGGGGTGGGTTGATTGCATTTTCCTAGACTGCAGGAAGGCCTTTGACACAGTTCCCCACAAGAGATTAGTGCAGAAGCTGGAGGATCAGGTGCATATAACAGGGAGGGCACTGCAGTGGATCAGGGAATACCTGACAGGCAACAACGAGTCATGGTACGTGAAGAGGTATCACAGTGGGCGCCTGTGACGAGCGGGGTCCCACAGGGGTCAGTTCTAGGACCAGTGCTATTTTTGATATATGCGAACGACATGATGGAAGGAATAGACTCTGAAGCGTCCCTATTCGCAGATGATGTGAAGCTGATGAGAAGAATTAAATCCGATGAGGATGAGGCAGGGCTGCAAAGAGACCTGGACAGGCTGGACATGTAGTCCAGAAACTGGCTTCTCGAATTCAACCCTGCCAAATGCAAAGTCATGAAGATTGGGGAGGGGCAAAGAAGACCGCAGACAGAGTATAGGCTAGGTGGACAAAGACTACAGACCTCACTCAGGGAGAAAGACCTTGGGGTGACCATAACACCGAGCACGTCACCGGAGGCACACATCAACCAAATAACTGCTGCAGCATACGGGCGCCTGGCAAACCTGAGAATAGCGTTCCGATACCTTAATAAGGAATCGTTCAAGACACTGTACACTGTGTATGTTAGGCCCATACTGGAGTATGCAGCACCAGTCTGGAACCCACACCTGGTCAAGCACGTCAAGAAGTTAGAGAAAGTACAAAGGTTTGCAACAAGGCTAGTCCCAGAGCTCAGGGGAATGTCGTACGAGGAAAGGTTGAGGGAAGTCGGACTGACGACACTGGAGGACAGAAGGGTCAGGGGAGACAAGATAACGACATACAAGATACTGCGGGGAATAGACAAGGTGGACGGAGATAGGATGTTTCAGAGAGGGGACACAGAAACAAGGGGTCACAACTGGAAGCTGAAGACTCAGACGAGTCACAGGGACGTTAGGAAGTATTTCTTCAGTCATAGAGTCGTCAGGAAGTGGAATAGCCTAGCAAGTGAAGTAGTGGAGGTAGGAACCATGACAAAGCTCAGGAAGCAGAGAGGGAGAGGATCTAGTAGCGATCAGTAAAGAGGCGGGGCCAGGAGCTGAGTCTCGACCCCTGCAACCACAATTAGGTGAGTACAATTAGGTGAGTACACATACACACAGTTCTTCCCATCTTCAGACCTCAGGCCTGACAGGTTTTCTCGGAGTTCCTTCACAGATGCCACCTCGCTCACTCTGCAACACCCTCGCAATTACTGAGGCAGCTTGTGTCTTGAAGATGATTGGCTTGATGCATGATAGCATCTGCATGCTAATATTCGCTCACACGCCCCCCATCCCCCCACCCGCAGTATTACAGCGTATTTATGTGAATGGGTAAACGCGCGTGTTGGTCATTCAGCGCAGGTTGGTGGTGGAGGCTCGAGCCTCCGTCTGGTAATCTGGAGACAGACACTCTTGTGAGGTGTGGTGTGATCCCCGGTACGGGTGGAAACATTAGGACGTGTTTAAGACATCTGTCGTCCCTGTTCACCTGGCAGTTAAATAGGCACCAAGGTGTTGGTCGACTGGTGTGGGTCGCATCCTGGAGACAAAATTGACTTAATTTGCCTTGACGCTAGCTAGGCCTGTATCCATTGTATATATACATACTTGTAGAAATAAAGATTATTATTATTATTATTATGTATTCGCCTAATTTTTTTGCTCGCCCCTTACATAGATATGCGCATTAACAACTGCTCTTGCACACATCTTAGTGGCTTCACACTCGAATGAGCACACGGGCGTATGTGCACACACGAAAGTACTGCCTTCAGGGAAATTAAAAGACATTGTTCGTCTCATACGTTCGAAGTGCTAGAATACGTAGCACCATCATTGATCCTTTCCCTGGTGAAACATTTTCAGGAACTAGAGAAAGGAGGCCTCAGAGGACTTAGCTTCCAGGAGCCATTCAGTAACCTGAACATTACAACTTAGAAGTAAGAATAGCGAGAGAGAGAGAGAGGGAGAGGGAGAGAGAGAGAGAGAGAGAGAGAGAGAGAGAGAGAGAGAGAGAGAGAGAGAGAGAGAGAGAGAGAGAGAGAGAGAGAGAGAGAGAGAGAGAGAGAGAGAGAGAGAGAAGGATACTCTGAAGAAATAGATCCCCTGTGGCGGCTTCTGGAGTGTTATGTCATCTCACCGTTCCCTGGCGGCCCGGTCCTAGACCAGGCCTCTTGGTTGTTGGCCAGCAGTCTGTGGTCCAACGTATGCAGCACAGTCAGGCTGATCAGGAAATGACCTCGGGAACTTAACAAATTCCCTCTTGAGTACAACTAGTGGTTTATGACTGAAGAGAGGGAGTCGAGTCGAGTCTTGGGCCCTTCACACTTATTGGGTTGTCTTAGGATGATCCCCGTTCTACTGCTTCTAACTTTAATATGGAGTGAATTCGGACCAATTCCTGCACAGTCTTCCAGGTGTAGATTATGATGCATCTTTCTTGTATATGTTCTGAGGAGGAGCTTCACGTCCTCCCAGTAATATAGGTGTTTACTGACGGTATAGGAGCTCTGAAGGTTCTCTGCACATTCTTCAGCTCTGCAATGTCGCCTGCTTTCAAGAAGGCTGTTAGTACACATGAATACTCCAGCCTAGAGAGAACGAGTGACTTGAAGATTATCGTCATTGGGTTGGCATCTCTTGTTTTGAAAGTTCTACTTATCCAGCTCATTATTTTCTTTGCATTTACGAAAACAACGTTGTTGTGATCCTTGAATGAAAGATCTTACATTATTACTCTCAGGTCTCCCTCATTAAACTTTCACTCTACTAAGTGATTTGAATTTGTCCTAAACTTCAGTCTCGTTTCTATTTCTTAAATCCTTCTATAATGTAGCTGAAATTTGTCCTCAGTGACCATCACAATGTTGTCAGTATTGCAATGGAAGTCTTGATATACATCATCCTGGAGTCTCGCAGTTTCCGCAATGGATGGCACACTCATTCAGATTCTACCATCGTTCGCAAAAGATGATACAGTGTTGTGGTTTGTTCCTATCTATCTCAGATATGAGAATAGGAAAGATGTGAGGCAAGTACAGTGCCTTGGGGGACAAAACTATTCACTGTAGCAGCCCCTGATTTCATTGTTGACAATTACTCTTCGGATTTCACTTGTTAGGAAGCTAAGTATCATCATCTTTCCACCTTTACAGTTTATTTCTTATTGTTACACTTATTGAAAGCTTTTGCATAGTGTACATGATGTCTGCATCTTGTCTACCACTGTATTGAAGATCATGTTGTAAATGATCCAGCGAGATAACAGCAACCTGTTCTGAGCTAGTGTCGACCTCGGTTGTACATTTTCTTCGATTCCATGTGATTTGGTAATTTTGCTTCTTAGGTTATTTGGATTTTAAATGTTTTCAAGACAGTACTCGAGTTTCAGTAAATCGTCTCTTGAACTTCTGGAAAGCTGCATCTCCCAGTTTGTATACAAGCTCATCCACATCCTGGTTTTCAGTTTTAACCACCGGAACTTCGACTCCATCACTGGTGGTGTAAAGTAACTCGGTTTCTTTGAGCGATTCTTTAACACAGAGATCAGATCAACCCACTTTACTGGCTGTTTTTCTGGTCCCATCTAAACAGGTTGCTTCCAGGAATACATATTTTACTGTCAAAATTGTCTTTTTACGTGGGTCTCCATAAAAGTTGGAAGTGATGTAGCGGAGGCAGGATCCATACTTAGCTTTAAGAAGAGGTATGATAAAGCTCATGGAGCAGGAAGAGTGACCCAGTAGCGGCCAGTGAAGAGGCGGGGAAAGGAGCTGTGAATCGACTCCTACAACCACAACTAGGTGAGTACACAGATGCCAGACAGTACTCCTCCCACAACCACGACCAACCCTGTCCTCCAGGACCAGCCCACCACACTTCTACCCCCATCACTAGCCACCACCCAGTCTAGCTCGCCCCTTCACCCCCACCCAAGAAACCACGCCACTATTACACCCTCCTCATCTCCCATCCGTCCTCTCCCTAAGCCATTCCTTCCACCCCTCCCTCCCTCTGCCCTCCCACGACGAGTACCTCATCTGATACAATTAGCCCACCTGTTCCTTTCACACCAGTACTACCCTTACACCTGTATTCTTAACAACTGTAAACCTTACACCCGTATTCTTAAAAACTGTACCCCTTATATCTGTATTCTTAACAACTGTACCCCTTACATCTGTATTCTTAAAAACTGTACCCCTTACACTTGTATTCTTAACAACTGTACCCTTTACACCTGTATTCTTAACAACTGTACTCCTTACACCTGTATTCTTAACAACTGTACCCCTTACACCTGTATTCTTAACAACTGTACCCCTTACACCTGTATTCTTAACCACTGTACCCCTTACACCTGTATTCTTAACAACTGTACCCCTTACACCTGTATTCTTAACAACTGTACCCCTTACACCTGTATTCTTAACAACTGTACCCCTTACACCTGTATTCTTAACCACTGTACCCCTTACACCTGTATTCTTAACAACTGTACCCCTTACACCTGTATTCTTAACAACTGTACCCCTTACACCTGTATTCTTAACAACTGTACCCCTTACACCTGTATTCTTAGCAACTGTACCCCTTACACCTGTATTCTTAACAACTGTACCCCTTACACCTGTATTCTTAACAACTGTACCCCTTACACCTGTATTCTTAACAACTGTAAACCTTACACCTGTATTCTTAGCAACTGTACCCCTTACACCTGTATTCTTAGCAACTGTACCCCTTACACCTGTATTCTTAACCACTGTACCCCTTACACCTGTATTCTTAACCACTGTACCCCTTACACCTGTATTCTTAACAACTGTACCCCTTACACCTGTATTCTTAGCAACTGTACCCCTTACACCTGTATTCTTAACCACTGTACCCCTTACACCTGTATTCTTAACCACTGTACCCCTTACACCTGTATTCTTAACAACTGTACCCCTTACACCTGTATTCTTAACAACTGTACCCCTTACACCTGTATTCTTAACAACTGTACCCCTTACACCTGTATTCTTAACAACTGTACCCTTTACACCTGTATTCTTAACAAATGTACCCCTTACACCTGTATTCTTAACAACTGCACCCCTTACACCTGTATTCTTAACAACTGTACCCCTTACACCTGTATTCTTAACAACTGTACCCCTTACACCTGTATTCTTAACAAATGTACCCCTTACACCTGTATTCTTAACAACTGCACCCCTTACACCTGTATTCTTAACAACTGTACCCCTTACACCTGTATTCTTAACAACTGTACCCCTTACACCTGTATTCTTAACAACTGTACCCTTTACACCTGTATTCTTAACAACTGTACCCCTTACACCTGTATTCTTAACAACTGTACCCCTTTCACCTGTATTCTTAACAAATGTACCCTTTACACCTGTATTCTTAACAACTGTACCCCTTACACCTGTATTCTTAACAACTGTACCCTTTACACCTGTATTCTTAACAACTGTACCCTTTACACCTGTATTCTTAACAACTGTACCCTTTACACCTGTATTCTTAACAACTGTACCCTTTACACCTGTATTCTTAACAACTGTACCCTTTACACCTGTATTCTTAACAACTGTACCCCTTACACCATTACACCTTACACCTGTTCCAGTTATACTTGTGTCCTTCAAATCTGTATCCCCCCCTCTCACATATGTATCCCTTACACCTGTGCCCCTTCATCTGTGCTCACTGCACTTGTGCCTGGCACCTGTGCCTGGCACCTTAAAGATCAGGGCCAGCAGACACAAGTGGCATCCTTGACACCAAGACAATGGTTCTGCCTTTGTTAACCACCTTTTAGATATAGCCATTTTGGTGGGTAATGCAACTTTAATGCCACGTGGTCAAAAAATACCCCCTGCCCCCTTATACCACCACCTCCACTACCATCCCAACTACCACCACCCCATCACCAAAACCACCACTCCCATCAGAACCCCCACCACCCCCACCACCCCCATCACCACCACCCCCACCCAGCCACAACACCCGCCCCACCATTCCTAAATCACCCCTCCCACCCACCGCCCCACCCACCTCATGGGGTGAGGTGAGTCATCCTGACCTTAATTTACTTACTGGAACAACGAGACGAGTGCAGAAAATAAGTGCATATATATATGTATATATATATATATATATATATATATATATATATATATATATATATATATATATATATATATATATATATATATATATATATATATCGTGCCGAATAGGCAGAACTTGCGATCTTGGCTTAAATAGCAACGCTCATCTTGCCATATAGGACAAGTGAAAATTTGTGTATGCAATAATTTCGTCAAAATCATTTTGAACCTAAAGAAAAAAATATATTTCACTGTGTTTCTTTAGTATTAAATTATTGTAAACAAATCTGAAATATATTTAGTTGGGTTAGGCTAAAATAAATTACTCTTGTTATAATAAGGTTAGGTAAGTTTTCTAAGTTCCTTTTGGTGCAAAATTATAAATTTTTACATCAACATTAATGAAAAAAATATATCTTTAAACGTATAAGAGAAAATTTTAGAAAGGACTTAATTTTAAATGAGTTATTGCTAATTGACCAGTTTTACATATTCGGCACGACATATATATATATATATATATATATATATATATATATATATATATATATAT
>NC_091300.1:8773148-8810648 GCF_038502225.1 Cherax quadricarinatus | reverse complement strand
AAGTGGAATAGTCTGACAAGTGACGTAGTGGAGACAGGAACCATACATAGTTTTACTCAGGATAGTACTAGCGAAATTCCAGAAATAATAGATTATGTAGAACAGGACGATAATAATCTATGCACGATTGTGGTAATTAGTGACATGGTCCTCAGACAAATAGAGAAATTAAAACCTAACAAATCCCCAGGCCCTGATGAACTGTTTGCAAGGGTGTTAAAGGAATGTAAAGAGGAACTTAGCATACCTTTGGCTAATCTTTTCAACATATCACTGCAAACTGGCATAGTGCCTGACAAGTGGAAAATGGCAAATGTAATACCTATTTACAAGGCAGGTGACAGGTCCTTAGCTTCGAACTATAGACCAATAAGCCTTACCTCCATAGTGGAAAAATTTATGGAATCAATAATTGCCGAAGCAATTCGTAGCCATCTTGATAGGCACAGATTGATTAATGAATCTCAACACGGTTTTACAAAGGGGCGTTCCTGTCTTACGAATTTACTAACTTTCTTCACTAAGGTGTTTGAGGAGGTAGATCATGGTATTGAATATGATATTGTGTATATGGACTTCAGTAAGGCTTTCGATGAAGTTCCACACCAGAGGCTATTGAGGAAATTTAAGGCACACTGAATAGGAGGAGAAATTTTTTCCTGGGTTGAGGCATGGTTGACGAATAGGCAGCAGAGAGTTTTCATAAATTGGGAGAAATCGGAATGGGGGCACGTCACAAGCTGTGGTCCATAGGGGTCAGTGTTGGGCCCCTTGTTGTTCACAATCTACATGAACGACATAGATGAGGGAATAAATAGCGACATAAGCAAATTTGCTGATGACATCAAAATAGGCCATCCAATTCATTCTAATGAGGACACTAGAGCACTCCAGGATGATTTGAATAGACTGATGCAATGGTCGGAGTAGTGGCAGATGCAGTTTAATATTGACAAATGCAAAGTTCTAAATGCTGAACAGGAAAATAACCATGCCACATATAAACTAAATAATGCAGATCTTAATATTACGGATTGCAAAAAGGATTTAGGAGTTCTGGTTAGTAGTAATCTAAAACCAAGACAACAGTGCATTAGTGCTTACAGTAAAGCTAACAGACTCCCTGGCTTCATATCAAGAACTATAAATAATAGAAGTACTCAGGTTGTTCTTCAACTCTTGTGGCATGCAAAGAGTACATAACCTTTATTCGGCGCATGTACACACCCTCATTGAAAGGCTATCTTCCCCAACCAGCGAACCAGAGACTAAGGGTTGACGATGGGGCCCCGTCGTTCAATCAGTACCCAGGTTCCAGCCAATGAGAAGATGGTTTTGGCAATCGTAGAGGTGATGTGGGTACCACTCACCTGTCTGCCCTTGTCATTCCCATTCTAGAGCTGGTTGAAGCACAGTCTGCTCTCTAGTGGCTTCTATTCTGCCTTGCTTACCGTGGAGTGCACTAATACCTATTGTTGTACATAGTGTATATAGTGTACATACTTTTTGTTCTAAATTGGTGAAGGATAATATAAGTCAAAAGTTTTTCTGTGTTTATTTTGCTCCCTTTACACCCAGGATAACAGGCCTTTTGGACTCCTGGGTTGTAATAACTCTATATATCTTTGGTTAGGCCTCGTTTAGATTATGCTGAACATTAAAATGGTATAAAATACCGACAGGTTGTTAGGTAAGACACATACGCAACAGTTAGGTATCTTTATTTCGAAACGTTTCGCCTACACAGTAGGCTTCTTCAGTCGAGTACAGAAAAATTAAAGCAGAAGATACTTGAAGACGATGTAATCAGTCCATCACCCTTGAAGTTTTGAGGTGGTCAGTCCCTCAGTCTGGAGAAGAGTATTGTTCCATAGTCTGAAACAATATGGAGTTGAAGTGACAGGATGGAGCCTATATACCGCCAGGAGGTGAGATGTAGGCCACTAGTAGAGGTAAGAATGTTGTCGTTGGAAAGTCAGGTCCCTCTCAAATCCAGCCATTCTCACTAGTAGAAGTTGACAAAGTTGATTTCAGTTCTGTACCAAGATACCCTTGTGTTGCAGTGTCTGACAGAGTGAACATTAAAATGGTATAAAATATCGACAGGTTAGGTAAGACACATATGCAACAGTTAGGTATCTTTATTTCGAAACGTTTCGCCTACACAGTAGGCTTCTTCAGTCGAGTACAGAAAAGATTATGCTGCACAGTTCTGGTCACCGTATTACAGAATGGATATAAATGCTCTGGAAAACGTACAAAGGAGGATGACAAAGTTGATCCCATGTATCAGAAATCTTCCCTATGAGGATAGACTAAGGGCCCTGAACCTGCACTCTCTAGAAAGGCACAGAATTAGGGGGGATATGATTGAGGTGTATAATTGGAAAACAGGAATTAATAAAGGGAATGTAAATAGCGTGCTAAAAATATCTAACATAGACAGGACTCGCAGCAATGGCTTTAAAGTGAAAAAATTCAGATTCAGGAAGGACATAGAACATAAGAACATAAGAAAGGAGGAACACTGCAGCAGGCCTGTTGTCCCATACTAGGCAGGTCCTTTACAATTCATCCCACTAACAAACATTTGACCAACCCAATTTTCAATGCCACCCAAGAAACAAGCTCCGATGTGCAAGTCCCACTCAAATCCAACCCCTCCCACTCATGTACTTATCCAACCTAAATTTGAAACTACCCAAAGTCCTAGCCTCAATAACCCAACTAGGTAGACTGTTCCACTCATCAACTACCCTATTTCCAAACCAATACTTTCCTATGTCCTTTCTAAATCTAAACTTATCTAATTTAAATCCATTACTGCGGGTTCTCTCTTGGAGAGATATCCTCAAGACCTTATTAATATCCCCTTTATTAATACCTATCTTCCACTTATACACTTCGATCAGGTCTCCCCTCATTCTTCGTCTAACAAGTGAATGTAACTTAAGAGTCTTCAATCTTTCTTCATAAGGAAGATTTCTAACGCTATGTATTAATTTAGTCATCCTACGCTGAATGTTTTCTAACGAATTTATGTCCATTCTGTAATATGGAGACCAGAATTGAGCTGCATAATCTAGGTGAGGCCTTACTAATGATGTATAAAGCTGCAGTATGACCTCTGGACTTCTGTTGCTTACACTTCTTGATACAAATCCCAGTAATCTATTTGCCTTATTACGTACGCTTAGGCATTGCTGTCTTGGTTTAAGGTTGCTGCTTACCATAACCCCCAAGTCCTTTTCGCAATCTGTATGGCTAAGTTCTACATTATTTAACTTATAAGTACTAGGGTTATGGGCACTCCCGAGCTTCAGAACTTTGCATTTATCTACATTGAACTGCATCTGCCACTTTTCTGACCAAGAATAGAGTTTGTCTAAATCCTCCTGAAGTTCCCTAACATCTACGTTTGAATCAATTATCCTACCTATCTTCGTGTCATCGGCGAATTTGCTCATATCACTAGTAATTCCTTCATCAAGATCGTTGATATATATTATAAACAACAACGGGCCCAAGACTGATCCCTGTGGAACGCCACTTGTTACTGATCCCCACTCGGATTTAACCCCATTTATGGACACTCTCTGCTTCCTGTCTGTGAGCCATGATTCGATCCACGAGAGCACTCTTCCCCCAATGCCATGAGCTGCTACTTTCTTCAACAGTCTTTGGTGCGGAACTCTATCAAATGCCTTACTAAAATCTAAGTAAATAATATCAAATTCTTTATCGTGGTCAACAGCCTCAAAAGCTTTACTGAAGAAAGTTAATAAATTAGTTAGACAGTCCCAGATTTTCGCTTAGCAGATTACGATGGGCTTAGAGAACACTTATCATCTGTTGACTGGGGTAACGAAGAGAGCTATCAATATGACAGTTTTCTGAACACAATACATGCTGCTCAAAGAACGTTTATCCCTTATAAAGAAATTAGATCAAATAGAAATGACCCAAAATGGATGAATAATAGGCTGAAATATCTACTAGGGCATAAGAAAGGAATTTATAGGCGTATCAAAAGAGGCGAGGGTCATCTTATGAATCAGTATATTGACATTATGAGGGACATTAAAAAGGGGATAAGAAAAGCTAAAAGGGACTATGAAATTAAAGTTGCTAGGGATTCTAAAACTAACCCAAAAAGTTTTTTCCAGGTATATAGAACAAAAGTCAGAGATAAGATAGGTCCCCTTAAAAATAACTATGGGCATCTTACTGACAAAGAGAATGAAATGTGCTCGATTTTAAATAATTATTTTCTCTCGGTTTTTACACAGGAAGACACTAATAATATTCCGGTAATTAATTTTTATAGTGGACCAGAAGAAGATAAATTATGTAACATCACAGTCACTAGTGAAATGGTTGTGAAACAGATAGACCGACTGAAGCAAAATAAGTCACCGGGTCCTGATGAGGTTTTTTTCAAGGGTTCTAAAGGAATGCAAAATGGAAGTCTGTGAACCATTAACTAATATTTTTAATTTATCTCTTCAAACAGGTGTAGTGTCTGATATGTGGAAGATGGCTAATGTAATTCCTATTTTTAAAACAGGGGACAAGTCGTTACCGTCAAATTACCGCCCAATAAGCCTGACCTCAATTGTAGGCAAATTACTAGAGTCAATTATAGCTGAGATTATAAGAAGCCATCTCGATAAGCATAGCTTGATTAATGATACTCAGCATGGATTCACAAGAGGCCGGTCTTGTCTAACTATTTTATTAACTTTCTTCAGTAAAGCTTTTGAGGCTGTTGACCACGATAAAGAATTTGATATTATTTACTTAGATTTAAGTAAGGCTTTTGATAGAGTTCCGCACCATAGACTGTTAAAGAAAGTGGCAGCTCATGGCATTGGGGGAAAAGTGCTCTCGTGGATCGAGTCATGGCTCACTGACAGGAAGCAGAGAGTGTCCATAAATGGGGTTAAATCCGAGTGGGGATCTGTAACAAGTGGCGTTCCACAGGGATCAGTCTTGGGCCCGTTGTTGTTTATAATATATATCAATGATCTTGATGAGGGAATTACTAGTGATATGAGCAAATTCGCCGATGACACAAAGATAGGTAGGATAATTGATTCAAACGTAGATGTTATGGAACTTCAGGAGGATTTAAACAAACTCTATTCTTGGTCAGAAAAGTGGCAGATGCAGTTCAATGTAGATAAATGCAAGGTTCTGAAGCTTGGGAGTGCCCATAACCCTAGTACTTATAAGTTCAATGATGTAGAACTTAGCCATACAGATTGCAAAAAGGACTTGGGGGTTATGGTGAGCAGCAACCTTAAACCAAGACAGCAATGCCTAAGCGTACGTAATAAGGCAAATAGATTACTGGTCAGATTACTGAACGTACACCAGATAATTACTGATTATCTGGTGTACGTTCATTGTGGTAGACCTGTATGGTGTACGTTCATTGTGGTAGACCTGTATGGTGTACGTTCATTGTGGTAGACCTGTCTGGTGTACGTTCATTGTGGTAGACCTGTCTGGTGTACGTTCATTGTGGTAGACCTATCTGGTGTACGTTCATTGTAGTAGACCTGTATGGTGTACGTTCATTGTGGTAGACCTATCTGGTGTACGTTCATTGTGGTAGACCTATCTGGTGTACGTTCATTGTGGTAGACCTATCTGGTGTACGTTCACTGGTAGACCTGTCTGGTGTACGTTCACTATGGGGTCAACTTTCTGTGACAAGCTTTGACCTGGGCAGGGAAGGCAAGGATGACCTGTGACCCAGCACGTGTTTTGAGAGAGAGAGAGAGAGAGAGAGAGAGAGAGAGAGAGAGAGAGAGAGAGAGAGAGAGAGAGAGAGAGAGAGAGAGAGAGAGAGAGAGAGAGAGAGAGAGAGAGAGACATAGAGTGGAGTCTGGTCACAAAATATTTTTAAAGTGAAAAACTGTATTCGAATCCCGAGGACAACTCGAGTTAGCTCTATCTAGAGCCAGAGTTAATCTTCCTATGTACATTTATTTATTTATTCGATTTATATAAGACCAAAAATATATATTAACACAAATAGAAGAAAAAAAATGATCAAATGTACTGATGTTCATTTTGTTATATCAGAGAAAAATACAAAAGCAAACAAAAGTTCTCCATTTCTCTTAAAATAAACCAATAATAGTTTTCTTTTCCCCTAAAACAATAATAGCTCCGCTCGTCCAGAAATTAAACCAATAATAGTTACCCTCCCTTATCCCTCCCCCCCCCCAAAAAAAAAACTGTTTTCTTTTCCACCAAAAATAAACCAACAAAAGCTCCCCCCGATCGTGAAGATAAACCACCCATAGGTTCTCCCTAAAATAAACCAGCAACAACAGCTCCGCTCCTTCAGTGTGCACCAACAATAGCTTGTCATCTCCCCCTCAGAAAAGTAACAACAGCCACTCAATAAAACACTCATCAGAACAAAAAATCGCTGGAAACAAAACTGGAAAGAAACTAGAAAATGTTTGTTACACGAGAAGTTTGTTGTGGGCGTGTAGGTGTGGGTATGTGGGCGGGAGTTGTAGGTGTGGGCGGGAGTTGTAGGTGTGGGTGGGGGTTGTGAGTGTGGGCTGGAAGCACCACAAATCTTCCGGACTATCAAACAGGCGGCAGCATCCCAAACCAGAAATTTTATTGACACCTCGTGGCATAAACAAGATTTTAGATTTCTCGCCCAGCTAGACTTCCAGGGGTGATTATATATATATATATATATATATATATATATATATATATATATATATATATATATATATATATATATATATATATATATATATATATATATATATATATACAAGGAATTCGCAAGAGCAGGCGAATTATACACAAACACTGATCTCTGGCTGAAGGAGACTCGAACCTACGAACCTTGGCACTTGGTTCGAGTCTCTTTCAGCCAGAGATCAGTGTTTGTGTATATTTCGCCTGCTCTTGCGAATTCCTTGCATTGTTAAAATCTCTAGTAAGGCTGATGCATGCAGGGAATGAGATGAAAAGCTGTAAGCCTTCTGCTTGAAAGCTGGCTGCCTTGATCAACGTGTAGCGCAAGTTGCACGCCAAGGTATTGTCCAGTGTGGGTAGATTGGTATAACACTGCGTACCTTGTGCCAAGGTTCGTAGGTTCGAGTCTCCTTCAGCCAGAGATCAGTGTTTATATATATATATATATATATTGTGTGTGTGAGTTGAGAAATAATATTTCGAAGTCTTATCTTCACATCCTGACTGGAACACGAGGCTAAAGAATGGAAAGAAGGAACTGATGGTAACAGGATAGAACGGGAGGATAGGAAGGGTCCCTGGAAGCAGAGCTGGGTCCCTCATGGGAAGGTGGAGGAGGGTCCCTGAAAGCAGAGCTGGGTCCCTCATGGGAAGGTGGAGGAGGGTCCCTGAAAGCAGAGCTGGGTCCCTCATGGGAAGGTGGAGGAGGGTCCCTGAAAGCAGAGCTGGGTCCCTCATGGGAAGGTGGAGGAGGGTTCCTGGAAGCAGAGCTGGGTCCCTCATGGGAAGGTGGAGGAGGGTCCCTAAAAGCAGAGCTGGGTCCCTCATGGGAAGGTGGAGGAGGGTCCCTGAAAGCAGAGCTGGGTCCCTCATGGGAAGGTGGAAGAGGGTCCCTGGAAGCAGAGCTGGGTCCCTCATGGGAAGGTGGAGGAGAGTCCCTGAGAGCAGAGCTGGGTCCCTCATGGGAAGGTGGAGGAGAGTCCCTGAAAGCAGAACTGGGTCCCTCATGGGAAGGTGGAGGAGGGTCCCTGAAAGCAGAGCTGGGTCCTTCTAGAAGGTCCCTCAAGAGGGTCCCTCTGGGGTCCCTCAAGAGGGTCCCTCTGGGGTCCCTCAAGAGGGTCCCTCTGGGGTCCCTCAAGAGGGTCACTCTGGGGTCCCTCAAGAGGGTCACTCTTAGGTCCCTCAAGAGGGTCACTCTGGGGTCCCTCAAGAGGGTCCCTCTGGGGTCCCTCAAGAGGGTCCCTCTGGGGTCCCTCAAGAGGGTCCCTCTGGGGTCCCTCAAGAGGGGTCCCGCCGAAGCAGAACTGGCACCCTTAATATTTTACTCCCTCAAGCAACAGACAATTTACATAATATAATTAGAATCAAACAAATAAATAACACCATATCAACAATGCTAACGAGGAACATGACCAAAAAAAAACTAGTTAGTAATTAACTAATAATGTGGTGATTAATAACTAACGCGGAATGTGAAATGTCTGATTATGATTCTATCTCTAGTCTCTTTCTCTCTCCCATCCTCCCTCCCACCCTCCCTAATCCTATCCCTCATTATTCTACCTACCTGCCTCCCTCCCTCCCTCTCTCCCATCCTGTAGTACTGCAACCCTCACACCCTTTCTCTAGGAGTGAGAGAGAGAGAGAGAGAGTGATGGGATGTAAGTATTCGTTTTAACAAGCTTCCTCCATTACCTAATGATTGTATCACAACAAACCAGTTCCCTGGTAAGCGTCCAATTAGAAAAGGCTCAGGATAAGAGCGAGGCGATTAATACACGTTATTTTATACCTGCGCGTCGGGCGTATACGAACCCGCTCTCACGTACACAAGTGAACGCGCATGCACTCTTGGCTGCGCGCACGCACACACGCACGCACACATCAAGTGTTGGACACAATACATACAACCGAGGAAGAAGTGAAGAGGCTGCTAAGTGAGCTAGATACCTCAAAGGCGATGGGGCCGGATAACATCTCTCCATGGGTCCTGTGAGAGGGAGCAGAGGCGCTATGTGTACCACTAACAACAATCTTCAACACACCTATCGAAACAGGGCGACTGCCTGAGGTATGGAAGACAGCAAATGTAGTCCCAGTTTTTAAGAAAGGAGACAGACACGAAGCAGTAAACTACAGACCAGTGTCACTAACATGTATAGTATGCATGGAGAAGATTATCAGAAGAGTGGTGGAATACCTGGAAAAGAACGAGATTATCAACGACACCAGCACGGGTTCAGGGATGGGAAATAATGTGTCACAAACCTACTGGAGTTCTGTGACAGGGTGACAGCAGGAAGACAAGAGAGAGAGAGAGGGGTGGGTAGATTGCATTTTCTTGGATTGTGAGAAGGCGTTTGACACAGTTCCACACAAGAGATTAGTGCAAAAGCTGGAGGGCCACTACAATGGATCAGGGAATACTTGTCAGGAAGACAGCAGCGAGTCATGGTACGTGGCGAGGTGTCAGAGTGGGCACCTGTGACCAGCGGGGTCCCACAAGGGTCAGTTCTAGGACCAGTGCTGTTTCTGGTATTTATGAACGACATGACGGAAAGAATAGACTCCGAAGTGTCCCTGTTAGCAGATGATGTGAAGTTGATGAGAAGAATTCAGTCGAACGAGGACCAGGCAGAACTACAAAGGGATCTGGACAGGCTGCAGACTTGGTCCAGCAACTGGCTTCTGGAGTTCAACCCCGCCAAGTGCAAAATCATGAAGATTGGGGAAGGGAAAAGAAAACCACAGACGGAGTACAGTCTAGGAGGCCAGAGACTACAAACCTCATTCAAGGAAACGGATCTTGGGGTGAGTATAACACCAGGCACATCTCCTGAGGCGCACATTAGCCAAATATCTGCTGCAACATATGGGCGCCTAGCAAGCCAAAGAACAGCATTCCGACGTCTTAATAAGGAATCGTTCAGGACCCTGTACACCGTCTACGTTAGGTCCATATTGGAATATGCGGCACCAGTTTGGAACCCACATCTAGCCAAACACGTAAAGAAACTAGAGAAAGTGCAAAGGTTTGCAACAAGACTAGTTCCAGAGCTAAGAGGTATTTCCTACGAGGAGAGGTTAAGGGAAATCAACCTCACCTGACGACACTGGAGGACAGAAGAGATAGTGGGGACATAACATAAAATACTGAGAGGAATCGACAAGTGGATAGAGACAGGATGTTCCAGAGATTGGACACAGCAACAAGGGGACACCGTTGGAAGCTGAAGACTCAGATGAATCACAGGGATGTTAGGAAGTATTTCTTCAGTCACAGAGTAGTCAGGAAGTGGAATAGTCTGGGAAGTGATGTAGTGGAGGCTGGATTCATACATAGCTTTAAGAAGAGGTATGATAAAGCTCATGGAGCAGGAAGAGTGAACTAGTAGCGACCAATTGAAAAGGGGTGGCCAGGAGCTGTGAATCGACCCCTGCAACCACAACTAGGTGAGTACACACACACACACACGAAACAGGCCACTTGTCTATCAACAAGTGCCTTTGACAACTAGTAACTACTAATTAGGCACACACCCTGTGTCTAACCACAAGAACCTTTGCCAACCAGTAACTAACACAAAGCATACACTAACACACGCAACATACACACAGCTACGTTAAACTAGATCTTACAGTAAGAACTGGGAAGTATAGGAGACATGATCACAGCCTATAAAATACTCGCACGAGAGAGAGAGAGAGAGAGAGAGAGAGAGAGAGAGAGAGAGAGAGAGAGAGAGAGCATTAAGCCAAGTGGACCAGGAAATGCCTTAAGTGTGAAGGTGTCGAAGAATTTAGTGTATCTGGAGGACACATGTTTGTTCATACACCTGTGTTTGGACACACAGGTGTGTAGGGAAACATATGGAGAAAGACAGGTGTAGACAAATGAACAAATACAGGTGACCAATTACAGAGATGTGAGCAAAGACAAATGCGTGAACAAATATTAAAGTGTGAAGAGATACAGACACGCAAACAAATACAGACGCGTGAACAGAGGCGGGTGTGAGAAACACAGCTGTCCATACAGCAGCACGTTTCGCCCACCAGTGGCTTTGTCCGCATCAGCTCCCCCCCCCCATCCCCGGAGACAGGGAGGAAAAAAAGAAAAGAAACGTTGGCATAAGAAACGTTGAATAAGAAACGTTGAATAAGACGTCCCAAGAACTGTAACCCAACCTTCCACCTTCCCCTCCTCCCCAGATAAACACCAGTGGCTGTAGGTTACACTGCTCAGTTTATTTGTGAATTATCTCTCAGGTGAAGCAAGTTGTCTGGGGTGTGTCAGGTAGGAGTCGTCACGACCCTGACGGCTGGGTCGTAAGAGGAGAGGGGGAGAGGGGAGGGGAGAGGGGAGGAGAGAGAGAGAGAGAGGGGGGGAAGCCTCCAGTCATCACGCCTCTCACAGTAACTATCATCAGTAATCAATACTACTGCAACATTAATGCTATAAACACCACCACTGGCTATATAAACACCACCACTGGCTATATAAACACCACCACTGGCTATATAAACACCACCACTGGCTATATAAACACCACCACTGGCTATATAAACACCATCACTGGCTATATAAACACCACCACTGGCTATATAAACACCATCACTGGCTATATAAACACCATCACTGGCTATATAAACACCACCACTGGCTATATAAACACCATCACTGGCTATATAAACACCATCACTGGCTATATAAACACCACCACTGGCTATATAAACACCACCACTGGCTATATAAACACCACCACTGGCTATATAAACACCATCACTGGCTATATAAACACCATCACTGGCTATATAAACACCACCACTGGCTATATAAACACCACCACTGGCTATATAAACACCATCACTGGCTATATAAACACCATCACTGGCTATATAAACACCATCACTGGCTATATAAACACCACCACTGGCTATATAAACACCACCACTGGCTATATAAATACCATCACTGGCTATATAAACACCACCACTGGCTATATAAACACCATCACTGGCTATATAAATACCACCACTGGCTATATAAACACCATCACCGGCTATATAAACATTACTGGCCATATACAACCCTTCACTGGCTATATAAACACTACTGGTTATATACACTCATCACTGGCTATATGAACATTACTGGCTATATACACCCCACCACTGGATATAGCAATACCATCACTGTCTATATAAACATCACTGGCTATATAAACATCATCGCTGTCTGTATAAACACCATCACTCTTTATGTGTATAACTTTCCCTGAACCACTGATTAATGTGGATACTTATAATTTTTAAAACCTAACAATATTACACAATTAATAAATAATAATAATAATAATAATAATAATAATAATAATAATAATAATAATAATAATAATAATAATAATAATAATAATAATAATAATAATAATAATAATAATAAAATTTAGCACTCTTAACCCTTTGCTTATTATTAAATTTTATCAACTATACCGCAAGAAATAATTAAAACTGTGATTCTAGGCAGTACGAGAGACAGTAATTCCTTCCTAGTATAACAACTAACTGCAGCTGTCACGAATAATTTATCCTCGTGGCGTAATCACAAGGTCGAGAAACATCGAACCTCACCAGTCACAGTCCACAATCAGGATTTTAATACGTTCCATGTTGGCCTTCGCTTGATAATGGTCTGGGATGGACCCGGAACGTCGACATCAGTTACCTAAGTGCGGGTTGTTTGCGAATTGTTCAAGTCACACGGTATTGTGGTTTTTTTTTTTTTTGTTACTTAAGTTAGAGGCTGTACAAGTTACGCTAATTTGATAGCTGCGGCGGCGTCAGCTGTGGCAGCTAAAGGGTTAAGGCGTTAGCGGCTGCGGCGACGCAGGTTCACGTATCGCAGTCCTCACCAAGGCACAAGTGATGAATCATAGCAATTTTTGGCGAAAGGGCAAATCTCCCCACTTTTAAGCACAGAAATTGATTAAGTCAAAACTCCGCCACCATGGAAAGGTGACCCGGGGAAGCGCTAAACCCGTGAAGGTCATACAGCGGCTATAGAATAGGAGGCATTTAATGGTTCGATCCAAAGAAGGGGGAGATTAAGTCCAATTCCTTGGATCAAGAGCTCCACCACCGGGTTCAAGTCTTATAGGCAACAAAGATGTCAACAGCCAAATAAAATTAAAATTTCCCCTTTAATAAGCACTACAAAAAAAAAATCATATGGTTTACAAACGAGTTTCTTAACTTATGCTTCCTTATCGAACAGAAAAAGACAATCAATTTACGAATCAACTAATCCACTTCTCTTCAAATTTGCAATTAAATTCGCCTTTCAGACACTCGACAGTGCTCCGCCACTCACAGAATTGGAATGAATTTGCTAATTGCAAACTCTGGCAATTGTTCCACCAATTTGAGAATCGAGGTTAATGGACGACTTGTCAACACCATGTGTTTCCTTGCTGGCTATATAAGAAGGTGAGAATATTGTGTAGTAGTATCTGACTTTTGCTTAAAAATTCAAATAACTTAAAAGTGCCATTGCCGTATAGCTGTGTCTTTGTGCGTTTTTAGGGCTGAAGTGCTTGCGATGTGCGTTTTGCGTCGCCTTTGCAACAACGTGTCCCTGAACCATATCCAGTCATTGCAAGTTGAAGTGCTTCCAGTCAGTTGCAGTCAGCACCCGCAGAGTCCCTGTTGTCTTTTATGTCGTCTTCGTTATTGTTTATCCAGGCTTAGCAGTTGGGTTTAGTCCTGACTCTTCTCTCTTCAACTCAAGACATTCCTCTCACCGTCTATTCTTCGCACTGTCCCCACTTGCCCCTCGCCCCTTGTGGGTCCTTACCTGTGAGTCCTATCGTATCGATCGTAGTAGTGGTACTTCGACACCATGCCTAACCCTTCTAGGGTAGGGTAGGTGCCTGAGCCCGAGCCTTTAGCTCACAAGACTGTCATTCCCAATAGCCCCCTTGGGGCGGGGATGGCAGACCAGAGAGGCCTAGCTTGTGGCTAGGCCTGGGGACAGTTGGTCCCAAAGATGAGGAGGTACTTGTGCCTCCTCCCATGGGAGACTTAGGTCTCAGACACTCACTAAAGAGGGAGCCAAGGCCGGGCCACCACTTGGAAAAGGCCCGGGCCGGGAGAATACCGGTTAATCTTTAATAATAATAATGTGTAGTAGTGTAAAAAATGATAATTGGTTATAAATGACCATTATTTTTAAAGGAGTGGACCGGTAAGCCAGCGGAAGGCCTCGGTCAGATGACCAAAGCTCCAAAGGCGGGTCATCATCTGACTAAAACCTGCGTCAGGAAACGTCCTGTTTCCTGACAAACCTTCCCTAACCTAACTTGTGTAGTACTTTGTGTTGTTTCCTGACGAACCTAACCTAACCTAACCTAACCTAACCTAACCTTACCTTACCTTACCTTACCTAACCTAACCTAACCTAACCTAACCTAACCTAACCTTACCTTACCTTACCTTACCTAACCTAACCTAACCTAACCTAACCTAACCTTACCTTACCTTACCTTACCTAACCTAACCTAACCTAACCTAACCTAACCTAACCTAACCTTACCTTACCTTACCTTACCTAACCTAACCTAACCTAACCTAACCTCACCTCACCTCACCTCACCTCACCTCACCTCACCTCACCTCACCTCACCTCACCTCACCTAACCTAACCTAACCTAACCTAACCTAACCTCACCTAACCTATCCTAACATGTGAGGTACTAAAGGGTTATAACGATGACCATAATTTTTAAGGGGGTGTCCAGAACAAGGCGCTGCGCTGGGTGCTTAATGTCAGGTGGGAAGACTTCGCCACAAGCGAGTCTCTCCATGCGCAATTAGACATCCCTGCTCTGAATCTGTACTGGAAGACGCTCAGTGACAGACAGATAGACAAACTTGAGACACGACATGACTACTGGACCTCTCTCCTTGACGAAGACATTCGCAGACCCACAAACCAACACAACCTTTTATACTCCTTGCATGATCCTGCTCCAAACCCTATTTACAAATAACCTTGGATTCGCTGACAGGTACCTTCTATGACAGGTACCATTCTCTGACCCACGTTCGCCTTAGCGTTTGGGTTAAGAAATGGCCCAGTTCTACACTCTTCTCTAGCGCTAAACGTCGCATGTCCCTTCCTCCCCGCTCACCCCACCGGAGTCCCAACAGAAGAGCCTGAATTTCTCTTCTCAATATCTGTCCCACGATCGCCTTCGCTGCTGGGTTAAGCCCTGGCTCTATTTCTACGACTAAGAGCACTCCTCTCCAGCACTATTCTTCGTCTGTCCCGTCTTCCCCGCTCATCCCATTTGGGATCTTACCTGAACTTTCGTTCTTTCGTTCGTTCGTTCGTAAGGGGGTAGACCAGTAAGCCAACGAAAGGAATCGGTCAGATGACGAAAAGCTCCAACGGCGGGTCATCGTCGGACTAAGACCCGCTTCAGGAAAAGCTGTGAGGTACTGACAACTCTCATGTGTGTGTATATATACACCGAGTGATGTATATACACTGAGTGATGTATATATGTGTGTATATATACTGAAATTATCGTTAAGTCGTATTTTAGGGAGTAAATTGTTAATGTGTCTCGATTTGCACTGCGGCCTTAATGGTTTTCATAAGATAGATGTGCTTAATCAGACACACTCCCACATACCTTCCTATGTACTTTCTTGTATACCCTCCCATTGTACTCTCCCGCACGCCCGCCCGGTACACTCATATATTCCCTCCCGGTTTACTTTCCTATATACCATCCCACTGTTCACTCCCGCATACCCTCCCGGTGTACTCTCCTGCATACCCTGCCAGTAAACCCAGACAGTTACACAATGCACTGGTACCATGCTAGGTTGCGTCCTGGTTACCATGGTATTACCATCAGTGCCAGACTCACCTCTCATATCTCCGAAGGCCTCATCTCTCTCTTGATTTCTTAAGCTCTTCTTGGGGCGCGCCTCGATTCCTTGTCAGTGCCTCATGGATTCAAGGAACCGGAGCTCTCCTTCTGTGGATCGAACCCGCGTGCATATCATTTTCAAGAAGTATGTAACCCCTACGGCTTAAGCGCTTTATTGTGTATTAGTATTGTATATGGGTATCGAAATCAGTTGCTGTGTCGTTTGTGTAGGTCATCAGTCCCCAGGAGAGTTTTTTATGTTAGGTGAGATTTGTCAGGAAACAGGACAAGTGTTTCCTAACGCATGTGGAGCTTTTGCTCACCTGACCGAGGCCTTCCGCTGGCTTACCAGTCCACCTCTTTAAAAATTATTGTGATAATTACAACTATTAAGTTTGTGTAGGAGAGTAGTGAGGGGTAGCGAGGATGGGCCGGGAGACTGGCTTCAGAAGCGATGCTCTTGGCTGGACTCTTGACTCGGGAATTCACTGGACTGCAAGGCTGAGATGAGTCTAGGATCGTGGAGGGGGGGGGAGGAGGGGGAAAGGGGTCAGCTTGGTTGCTTTCGAGTCGGAGGGAAGAGTCGGTGGGAGGGATGTCGTCGGGTTTTAAGGTCCGGACTGGATCTGGGTTGCAAGGTCTCTCATCCGTGGGGGGGGGGGGAGCCAAGGATTCAAGAATTGTGGGTTAGAAGTATCTGTGGTGGTGGGGAGAGGCTGTGGTACTGGATTATACACAAACACACACAAACACACACACACACAAACACACACACACACACACACACATACACACACACAAACACACAGAGTAGTCAGTAAGTGGAATAGTTTGGGAAACGATGTAGTGGAGGCAGGATCCATACATAGCTTTAAGCAGAGGTATGATAAAGCTCACGGCTCAGGGAGAGTGACCTAGTAGCGATCAGTGAAGAGGCGGGGCCAGGAGCTCGGACTCGACCCCCGCAACCTCAACTAGGTGAGTACAACTAGGTGAGTACACACACACACACACACACACACACACACACACACACACACACACACACACACACACACACACACACACACACACACACACACAGGGGGGGAGAGGAACACGTTTCGCCACTACAACATCATGTTTTATTTATTATCTATCATAATCCTACCTCCCCTCTTCCCCCCAACACAATTAATCATCCGCTGTCACATTCATCATGTATAGCGGACCTCTATCAGCCCTTAATGGTTACCCACATTCAGGACATTTTAGAGAAGGTAAAAAAAGATATTAAGATCAAACATTTAGAAGCCATTTAAGAGCATTTAGAAACCATTTAAGAGCATTTAAATTCAAAAGCTTTGTCATCATTATCATTGGCGATACGTCATTTATGTCGGTACTCTAGAATACAGATGAAGGTAGAAATTGGAGTACAAAGTACAAAACAGAGGACAAATTAAAAACTAGTACCGGAAGAGAGAGTCGGAAGAGAAGACAGCATCAGGCTTGTAAATACTGCAGGCTAGAAGGTGTGCAAGAATGGTACATAATACCGACAAGATGAAATTAAGACACATGTGCAACATCTGGGTATCTTTATTGTAGACGTTTCGCCATCTAGTGGCTCCGAGGTTGAGGGACTGATTGCCTCGTCTTCTGTACGTAGTCTTACTGTCTTCAAGTTATGTCCTAGAATTTGTATTGATAAAGCCACTGGATGGCGAAACGTCTACAATAAAGATATCCAGATGTTGCACATGTGTCTTAATTTCAGGATAGAAGGTCATAACCAGGGAAGCTACACCTGGCTTATAGCTAATTAATTACCTTCAACAGTCTTGTAGTTGTGGGGGGGAGGAGGAGGAGGAGGGGGAGGGGGAGGAGGAGGAGGAGGGGGGAGGGGGAGGGAAGAAGTTTGATAAACACGAGACGTACAATAAAGCTGGTGGAAAATACATTATATGGGAAGTTGGGGCTTAATTGGTCGCTGAAGTGTGAAGATGACATCGAGAGGGAGGGAGGGAGGGATATAGAGATGGAGGTGAAGGGAGGGAGGGTGAGGCAGAAAGGGAGAAAGAACGAGAGAGTGTTAGTGGGTGACATCGACAGGGAGAAATGCAGTAAAGAGTGATGACTGAGGTAATAATGACAGAAATGCAGAGCACTGAGGACGTAAACTGGTGGCGGAATAAGGTTGAAAGGAAGAAAATGTGAAGACACTAGAAGAAGAATGAATCAATTACTAAACTCACGAGGATCTGCAAGACACCACTAAACAACTGCCATATTCTTGGAAAATAACTCGCGTAGTGCCGAGCTCTTAGACAAGAATCTTGGACAGGAAGCACTCAGCAAGCTAATGAAGAAAAAATTATTGATTTAACCTGGAAATCTGCTGGAAAGTATAGCCCAACTTAGGGAGATTTTGTAGGATATACAGGAACACACAGGGTAAGATATACAGGAACACACAGGGTAAGATATACAGGAACACACAGGGTAAGATATACAGGAACACACAGGGTAAGATATACAGGAACACACAGGGTAAGATATACAGGAACACACAGGGTAAGATATACAGGAACACACAGGGTAAGATATACAGGAACACACAGGGTAAGATATACAGGAACACACAGGGTAAGATATACAGAAACACACAAGGAGAGAGAGGGAAATACTCATGCATGCTAGTGGCTGTCTGTTTCACAATACTTAATTACATGTAAACTAAAGTTTGTATACTACACAAAGAAATAAAATTTTGATTTGATTTGATCGAGTGTTCTCGTGTATATGACTCACTGAAGGGGACCCGTGAGAGTCGCCTGGAGCTCCACGCTGGACACAACCCGCTTGGTTACTGTGAACAGTAAAAAGACTTAGAGCTTACCTGCGATCACCATAAACCCAGCACCTCCCTCGCTCTTTGACCCGTGGCTCCTCAAAGAGCTAGGTAGAGAGTTTTGAGAGTTAAAGAGCGTTAAGACCTGTTAGACTATTCAGCGCTCTTAGCTGTATAAAAATACAATACACAGAAAAACATCAAAACTTATAATTAAACAAAACGGCGTAAATAAATGAACAAATAGTGTCAAACGAAGTCAATACGACATCATTTAAAATCCCATTAAATTGTCAGTGAGGAAAGACCCTCCTGAAACTTCCCCGGGATCCCCTCAGGCATCCCAGTAATTACACAAACCACGATAAAAGGGAAAATGTCCAATTCCTGGACAAACAGTTAAAATGGATTCCACAGCCTGGTGCACGCCATGCAGAGGCTGGGGAGGAGGGGGAAAGCAGAACTTGCTAACAGGTGGCTGTGGGTGAGGTCTTTGCACATGAGCTTCACTCGACAGTCGTCCCAAAGTGACGATTCCTGGTGCACCTTATATAACTTGTTTCTCGTCTGTAGGGCCCACCAGCCCCCCGCCACTTCCCAAGAGTACATCTACTGTACGTATATAACCTGTTAATGCTGTTCGAGGGTGATACAAACACGTGCAAGATCATGCAAATTGAAGAAGGAAAGACCCAAGAAGAAACTTGCTTGGAAGGAGAGATTTGCAACATTGATAGAAAGAGGAGGACCAGGGAGAAGACATATCAACATACATATCACCAGAGATGCAGATAAACCGCAAAATATCAGCAACATATACAGGGATCATGGACTGGGGCGCGGGGACGTTGATCCCTATAATACCCTCCAGGTAGACTCCAGGTAGGGTCAGTGAATCCCAAAATTCTGTTTATTACCAAAAGAATCTAAGGTGAATACACATACTTATAACAACCATGCTAAGAAACTGGAAGATAATCCAATGGTTTGCATTAAAACTAGTCCGGGATGGCAGTGGAAATGAGTTACTAGTGAGTGTACTGGAAGTGACCCAAACGACCATAGAAAAGAACAGGAAAGATGGGATTACGACCTGCAAGAGGCAGGGGATTTGCGAGGTCGGATAGGGAAGAGGGATACACAGGTTAGGAAATGCTTGTACAGTTTCAGGGTATCAACATGATTTAAAAATGTACGACAAACTCCATTCACAGGTTTCAAGAGTAGCTGTGATGCGAGTCGAGAAGGTAGGAACAAATTTCGATCGAATGTAGTTTGAGAGGAAGGGGCCAGGAGCTGAGACAAGCGGTAGCAAACAATTCCGAGTACGTGTAGACACACACACACACACACACACACACACACACACACACACACACACACACACACACACACACACACACACACACACACACACACACACACACATACACACACACACATAACAGGAAAGGCACTGCAATGGATCAGAGAATACCTGACAGGGAGGCAACAACGAGTCATGGTACGCGACGAGGTGTCAGAGTGGGTGCCTGTGACAAGCGGGGTTCCACAGGGGTCAGTCCTAGGACCTGTGCTGTTCTTGGTATATGTGAACGACATAACGGAAGGGATAGACTCAGAAGTGTCCTTGTTTGCAGATGATGTGAAGTTAATGAGAAGAATCAAATCGGATGAGGATCAGGCAGGATTACAAAGAGACCTGGACAGGCTACAAGCCTGGTCCAGCAACTGGCTCCTTGAGTTTAACACCGCAAAATGCAAAGTCATGAAGATTGGGGAAGGGCAAAGAAGACCGCAGACACAATATAGTTTAGATGGCCAAAGACTGCAAACCTCACTCAAGGAAAAAGATCTGGGGGTGAGTATAACACCGAGCATATCTCCTGAGGCGCACATCAATCAGATAACTGCTGCAGCATACGGGCGCCTGGCAAACCTACGGATAGCGTTCCGATACCTCAGTAAGGATTCGTTCAAGACTCTGTATACCATTTACGTCAGGCCCATACTGGAGTATGCAGCACCAGTTTGGAATCCACACCTAGTCAAGCACGTCAAGAAATTAGAGAAAGTGCAAAGGTTTGCAACAAGGCTAGTTCCAGAGCTACGGGGATTGTCCTACGAAGAAAGGTTGAGGGAAATCGGCCTGACGACACTGGAGGACAAGAGGGTTAGGGGAGACATGATAACGACATATAAAATACTGCGCGGAATAGACAAGGTGGACAAAGACGGGGTGTTCCAGAGAGGGGACACAGACACAAGAGGTCACAATTGGAAGTTGAAGACTCAGATGAATCAAAGGGATGTTAGGAAGTATTTCTTCAATCATAGAGTAGTCAGACCGTGGAATAGCCTAGAAAGTGACGTAGTGGAGGCGGGAACCATACATAGTTTTAAGGCGAGGTATGATAAAGCTCATGGGGCAGGGAGAGAGAGGACCTAGTAGCAATCAGCGAAGAGGCGGGGCCAGGAGCTATGACTCGATCCCTGCAACCACAAATAGGTGAGTACAAATAGGTGAGTACACACACACACACACACACACACACACACACACACACACACACACACACACACACACACACACACACACACACACACACACACACACACACACACACACACACACACACACACACACACACACACACACACACACACATACACACACACATACACACACACACATACACACACACACACACACACACATACACACATACACACACATACACACACACACACACACACACATACACACACATACACATACACACACACACACATACACACACATACACACACACACACACACACACATACACACACATACAACACACACACACACACACACACACACACACACACACAAACAGACACACACACAAACACACACATACACACACACACACACACACACACACACACACACACACACACACATACACACACACACACATACACACACACACACATACACACACACACACATACACACACACACACATACACACACACACACACACACACACACACACACACACACACACACACACACACACACACACACACACACACACAAACACACACACACACACACACACCTCCAGAAAGACTGAGAGGTGGGGCACACCACCAAGTGCTGGACACAGTGCACACAACCGAGGAAGAAGTGAAGAGGCTTCTGAGTGAGCTAGATACCTCAAAGGCAATGGGGCCAGATAACATCTCCCCATGGGTATTGAGAGAGGGAGCAGAGGCGCTATGTGTACCCCTAACAACAATATTCAATACATCTATCGAAACAGGGAGATTGCCTGAGGCATGGAAGACAGCAAATGTAGTCCCAATCTTTAAAAAAGGAGACAGACATGAAGCATTAAACTACAGACCAGTGTCACTGACATGTATAGTATGCAAAATCATGGAGAAGATTATCAGGAGAAGAGTGGTGGAACACCTAGAAAGGAACGATCTCATCAACAGCAGCCAACATGGTTTCAGGGACGGGAAATCCTGTGTCACAAACCTACTGGAGTTCTATGACATGGTGACAGCAGTAAGACAAGAGAGAGAGAGGGGTGGGTGGATTGCATTTTCTTGGACTGCAAGAAGGCGTTTGACACAGTTCCACACAAGAGATTGGTGCAAAAACTGGAGGACCAAGCAGGGATAACAGGGAAGGCACTACAATGGATCAGGGAATACTTGTCAGGAAGACAGCAGCGAGTCATGGTACGTGGCGAGGTGTCAGAGTGGGCACCTGTGACCAGCGGGGTCCCGCAGGGGTCAGTCCTAGGACCAGTGCTGTTTCTGGTATTTGTGAACGACATGACGGAAGGAATAGACTCTGAGGTGTCCCTGTTTGCAGATGACGTGAAGTTGATGAGAAGAATTCACTCGATCGAAGACCACGCAGAACTACAAAGGGATCTGGACAGGCTGCAGACCTGGTCCAGCAATTGGCTCCTGGAGTTCAATCCCACCAAGTGCAAATTCATGAAGATTGGGGAAGGGCAAAGAAGGCCGCAGACGGAGTACAGTCTAGGGGGTCAGAGACTACAAACCTCACTCAAGGAAAAAGATCTTGGGGTGAGTATAACACCAGGCACATCTGAAGCGCACATCAACCAAATAACTGCTGCAGCATATGGGCGCCTAGCAAACCTCAGAACAGCATTCCGACATCTTAATAAGGAATCATTCAGGACCCTGTACACCGTGTACGTTAGGCCCATATTGGAGTATGCGGCACCAGTTTGGAACCCACACCTAGCCAAGCACGTGAAGAAACTAGAGAAAGTGCAAAGGTTTGCAACAAGACTAGTCCCAGAGCTAAGAGGTATGTCCTACGAGGAGAGGTTAAGGGAAATCAACCTGACGACACTGGAGGACAGGAGAGATAGGGGGGACATGATAACGACATACAAAATACTGAGAGGAATTGACAAGGTGGACAAAGACAGGATGTTCCAGAGATTGGACACAGTAACAAGGGGACACAGTTGGAAGCTGAAGACACAGATGAATCACTGGGATGTTAGGAAGTATTTCTTCAGCCACAGAGTAGTCAGTAAGTGGAATAGTTTGAGAAGCGATGTAGTGGAGGCAGGATCCATACATAGCTTTAAGCAGAGGTATGATAAAGCTCACGGCTCAGGGAGAGTGACCTAGTAGCGATCAGTGAAGAGGCAGGGCCAGGAGCTCGGACTCGACCCCCGCAACCTCAACTAGGTGAGTACACACACACACACACACACATACACAAGCAGTATATCCACATTACAACAGCGAGATTGTACAGCTGTCAGTCCTGTATCGAAAATCTGTCAGATATGTAAATGCAAACATTTTGTGCATCATGGTCCAGATCATTGTATCTGTCAGCGGTCGTGACGACTGTCAGACTGGAAGGTGATGAACAGAGAGAGAGAGAGAGAGAGAGAGAGAGAGAGAGAGAGAGAGAGAGAGAGAGAGAGAGAGAGAGAGAGAGAGAAGGAGAGAAACAGACAGACAGACAGACAGACAGACAGAGTGAGAGAGAATCTGACATCTGCGTTAGTATTTACAAGACAATTCAAAGTGCTCAGTACCTCAGCAAACACTAGATTTTCCCTCGACAAGCCATTGTTACCACCACCACTGCCACCAAACACCTCCCCCCCCACACACCACCACTGCCACCAAACACCTCTTCCCCCACACACCACCACAACACCATTCCCACCACACGTCGCACACCACCACTATCACCACCACCACAACCCCACACCATCACAACACCATTCCCACCACACGTCACACACCACCAGTATCACCACCACCACAACCCCACACCATCACAACACCATTCCCACCACACGTCACACACCACCACTATCACCACCACCACAACCCCACACCATCACAACACCATTCCCACCACACGTCACACACTGCCACTATCACCACCACAACCCCACACCATCACAATACCATTCACACCACATGTAACACACCGCCACTATCACCACCAAACACCCCCCCACACCATCACAAAACCATTCACACCACACGTCATACACCGCCACTATCACCACTACCACAACCCCACACCAAACACCACCCCCACACCATCACAATACCATTCACACCACACGTAACACACCACAACTATCACCACCAAACACCACTCCCCACACCATCACAACACCATTTCTACCACACGTCACAAACCACCACCACACCATCACCACCAGGACCCAGGCAGCTGTGAGACAGCGCCTCTGGTAGTGCTGTACACACTTCACATCTGTGTGGACGATGAACTCCGGGGGCGACAACCCGAGTGAAGTAATTGAATGGCTGGCCTGTGAGTTACCTTGGTGGCAGCCATCTGTCTTGCCTGCTGCACCAGCGGTGGAGTGGCTGAGGCAGCCAGGGAGCGAGTGGCTGACGCAGCCAGGGAGCGAGTGGCTGAGGCAGCCAGGGAGAGAGTGGCTGAGGCAGCCAGGGAGCGAGTGGCGAGGCAGCCAGGGGGAGAGTGGCTGAAGCAGCCAGGGAGAGAGTGGCGAGGCAGCCAGGGAGAGAGTGGCTGAGGCAGCCAGGGAGAGAGTGGCTGAGGCAGCCAGGGAGAGAGTGGCTGAGACAGCAAGGGAGCGAGCGGCTGAGGGAGGAAGTTCATGAAGGAGTCAGGGAATGATGAAATGGAGTGAGCTAATGTGTAAACGGTGTGAAGGAATGTGTAAATGGAGTGAGGGAATGTGTAAACGGTGTGAAGGAATGTGTAAATGGAGTGAGGGAATGTGTAAATGGAGTGAAGGAATGTGTAAATGGAGTGAGAGAATGTGTAAATGGAGTGAAGGAATGTGTAAATGGAGTGAGGGAATGTGTAAATGGAGTGAGAGAATGTGTAAATGGAGTGAAGGAATGTGTAAATGGAGTGAAGGAATGTGTAAATGGAGTGAGAGAATGTGTAAATGGAGTGAAGGAATGTGTAAATGGAGTGAGGGAATGTGTAAATGGAGTGAAGGAATGTGTAAATGGAGTGAGAGAATGTGTAAATGGAGTGAAGGAATGTGTAAATGGAGTGAGGGAATGTGTAAATGGAGTGAGAGAATGTGTAAATGGAGTGAGGGAATGTGTAAATGGAGTGAAGGAATGTGTAAATGGAGTGAGAGAATGTGTAAATGGAGTGAAGGAATGTGTAAATGGAGTGAAGGAATGTGTAAATGGAGTGAGAGAATGTGTAAATGGAGTGAAGGAATGTGTAAATGGAGTGAGAGAATGTGTAAATGGAGTGAAGGAATGTGTAAATGGAGTGAAGGAATGTGTAAATGGAGTGAGAGAATGTGTAAATGGAGTGAAGGAATGTGTAAATGGAGTGAAGGAATGTGTAAATGGAGTGAGAGAATGTGTAAATGGAGTGAGGGAATGTGTAAATGGAGTGAAGGAATGTGTAAATGGAGTGAGAGAATGTGTAAATGGAGTGAAGGAATGTGTAAATGGAGTGAGAGAATGTGTAAATGGAGTGAAGGAATGTGTAAATAGTGAAGGAATGTGTAAATGGAGTGAGGGAATGTGTAAATGGAGTGAAGGAATGTGTAAATGGAGTGAAGGAATGTGTAAATGGAGTGAAGGAATGTGTAAATGGAGTGAAGGAATGTGTAAATGGAGTGAAGGAATGTGTAAATGGAGTGAAGAATGTGTAAATGGAGTGAGGAATGTGTAAATGGAGTGAGGGAATGTGTAAATGGAGTGAGAGAATGTGTAAATGAGTGAGGGAATGTGTAAATGGAGTGAAGGAATGTGTAAATGGAGTGAGAGAATGTGTAAATGGAGTGAAGGAATGTGTAAATGGAGTGAGGGAATGTGTAAATGGAGTGAAGGAATGTGTAAATGGAGTGAGAGAATGTGTAAATGGAGTGAAGGAATGTGTAAATGGAGTGAGGAATGTGTAAATGGAGTGAGAGAATGTGTAAATGGAGTGAGGAGGAATGTGTAAATGGAGTGAAGGAATGTGTAAATGGAGTGAGAGAAGTGTAAATGGAGTGAAGGAATGTGTAATGGAGTGAGAGAATGTGTAAATGGAGTGAAGGAATGTGTAAATGGAGTGAGAGAATGTGTAAATGGAGTGAAGGAATGTGTAAATGGAGTGAAGGAATGTGTAAATGGAGTGAGAGAATGTGTAAATGGAGTGAAGGAATGTGTAAATGGAGTGAAGGAATGTGTAAATGGAGTGAGAGAATGTGTAAATGGAGTGAGGGAATGTGTAAATGGAGTGAAGGAATGTGTAAATGGAGTGAGAGAATGTGTAAATGGAGTGAAGGAATGTGTAAATGGAGTGAGAGAATGTGTAAATGGAGTGAAGGAATGTGTAAATATTTGACTGGAAGTCTGGTTTTAGAAGTTAGGAGTTTTAAGGGTGAAAGAAATTGAAGATGGTTTGGTGGAGAGATATTAAGATGGTGTGGAGATATGTATGGTTTGGTGGAGATATGGAGATATATGGTATGGTCGATATATATAAGCATGGTTTGGTGGAGATACATCAAGAAAGTATGGTGGAGATGTATCAAGATGGTCTGGTGGAGATGTATGAACGTGGTGTGGTGGAGATGTATGAACATGGTGTGGTGGAGATGTGTGAACATGGTGTGGTGGAGATGTATGAACATGGTGTGGTGGAGATGTGTGAACATGGTGTGGTGGAGATGTATGAACATGGTGTGGTGGAGATGTGTGAACATGGTGTGGTGGAGATGTATGAACATGGTGTGGTGGAGATGTGTGAACATGGTGTGGTGGAGATGTATGAACATGGTGTGGTGGAGATGTATGAACATGGTGTGGTGGAGATGTGTGAACATGGTGTGGTGGAGATGTATGAACATGGTGTGGTGGAGATGTATGAACATGGTGTGGTGGAGATGTGTGAACATGGTGTGGTGGAGATGTATGAACATGGTGTGGTGGAGATGTGTGAACATGGTGTGGTGGAGATGTATGAACATGGTGTGGTGGAGATGTGTGAACATGGTGTGGTGGAGATGTATGAACATGGTGTGGTGGAGATGTGTGAACATGGTGTGGTGGAGATGTGTGAACATGGTGTGGTGGATATGTGTGAACATGGTGTGGTGGAGATGTGTGAACATGGTGTGGTGATGTGTGAACATGGTGTGGTGGAGATGTATGAACATGGTGTGGTGGAGATGTGTGAACATGGTGTGGTGGAGATGTGTGAACATGGTGTGGTGGAGATGTATGAACATGGTGTGGTGGAGATGTATGAACATGGTGTGGTGGAGATGTATGAACATGGTGTGGTGGAAGGGAGGTTTGCTGTGAACATGTTTGTTCTTACAGAACAATGATTATAATGTACCATTTTAAGAGTTATTATTTACATTTCAGTTGTTCAACACAGGCTGGGACTGAACAGCAGTCAGCAGCCACGAACCTATTTACTGCTGATTGAACAGCTGCAGCAGCTGTCAGTACACTTGCCCACACATCTCGCCATCTAGTGGAAATTATACATATATATATTAATATATATATATATATATATATATATATATATATATATATATATATATATATATATATATATATATATATATATATATATTATATATATATATATATATATATATATATTTATTAATATATATATATATATATATATATATATATATATATATATATATATATATATATATATATATATATATATATATATATATATATATATATATATATATATATATATATATATATATATATATATATATATATATATATATATATATATATATATATATATATATATATATATATATATATATATATATATATATATATATATATATATATATATATATATATATTAATTAATTTATTTTTAAATGCGAGACGCTTAGCCCGTGTGGGTCATTCTGCACAAGTTGGGGTGGAGGCTCGACTCTCCGTCCGGTAATCGTGAGACAGACAGACGCTGCCTCTCGATTCCTCTAGTTAAGTAGGTCAGGAATTTATTCTCCAAGTTCGTAAGCAATTAAGAGGCTGTCCCAGGAGTGGTGACTCGAACCCTCCACAAGTTCAACCACGCGCACAACGAGGCCATTGCATATACAGCAAGCAACTCTCCATTCGCCTAAAAGCCAGCAGTAATTTGGAGTTACGACTCTCTGCAGTATGCAAATTACTTCAGATATCGTAATAGCATCGACAGAATATTGAATAAGTATCTAAATATAGCAAATAGTGGTTGTTTATGTGGTACTTAAGCTTTGTGGCGCTAATGGTGCCTTGTTGACTGTGCTGGTAGTAATGGTGGTGGTGGTGGTGGTAGTGGTGACGGTAGCGGCTTGTGATGATTGTATTAGCCGTGGACCTTGGTGCTTTGTAGTGATATGGCTAGTTTGTGGTTGCGAGAGTGGTTGTTGTGGTTAGTGATGGATGCTGTTCGGAGGCGATATATTTTGTGTGTAGTGGTAGCTTGTCAAGACATCAAGCGCTGGTTGATTGTGGTAGTGGGTAGGCTGGTAGACGTGGAGATAATGTAAGTAAGTAAGTAAGTAAGTAAGTAAGTAAGTAAGTAAGTAAGCTGGTAATACGTTGAGGGTATACTCACCTATTCACCTATTTGTGTCTGCCGGGGGCCGATTCACAGCTCCTGTGTGTGTGAGATGGGAGGGGGATGGGAGAGATGGGGGATGTGGAGAATGGTGGAGAGCCCATGGTGATAATGGTAGATTTGGAACAACAGTGTTTTTTGACAGTAAATTTAACATGCCAACCGCTCTTATCCTACCTCAGCTCATGGCTGACTGCTGTCCTACCTACTGTATATTACCAGCACAAGTGAACCACAGGAGACCTGTGTGATACAACTTTAGAACCAGTAGGGGGGGGGGTTATCCTGCGCTTTTGAGAAAGCAGCAGCAGCAGCACCAGCATCAGCACCAGCAGTAGCAGCAGCAGTAGTAGTAGTAGCAGCAGTAGCAGCACCAGCAGCAACTACTGCTGGTGCCTTAATTACTTCCTTTCAGACATCGTTAAAAGGTCCTATCAATACCTGTTTACTGCTATCGTGAACAAATTACAGTCGTTACAGATACGAATCGCGACATAATTAAAATAATTCTTATTCCACTAGTCTCAGTTCAGCCCATATCTATAAATTCACTAAGAGTCGCAGGGCTCAAAGTCACAGATACATTTTGATGAAAGGGAAAATCTCCCTGGTATTTAGGCTGAAAAATATGTTGCTAGGTTCTTAGCCAATGACATGAGAGAGGTATCATAGGTGAATAGGTGCAAGATAATATAAAGACTTCAAATGTCTTCATAAAAACAAGTGACAAGTGACCAGAACACTGAAAAATGGACATGTTTTGAGTATTCAGTGCCAGTGTGGAGCCTTCACCCAACCCAACAAATGATAAAATATGAGAATGTCTAATATATGCACTTAAACCTGAGATGAGAACCATGCTGTGAAGAAGAACCACAAGAACCAGATCTATGAACCTCGTAGAAACGAACACGTTGCAGCGTGACGTCGTGGGGTGACGTCAGGGGCATGACGTCTCAGCGTGGTGTTGTACCTGGCAGGTTTGGCGCTTCCAAGCCTACAGAGGATGTCGTAGAGATAGACCACAGCAAACTTACGGTGGAATTATGCTAGACAGAGCACAGGGAAGAGAGATTTCTGAATGATGTGACTTGGAGACACAACATTCGTAAAGTACAATGTGCCGTACCGTAGCTCGATTGCTAGCGTACTTAGCTAGCACATTGAAGCCCATGGTTCGATCCCCGGTACGGGGATCGAACGCGTTTCCTTAAAACACCTATTGTCCCTGTTCACCTATCAGTAAAATAGGTATTTGGGTGTTAGTCGACTGGTCTGGATCGCATCCTGGGGACAAAACTTAATTTGCCTGAAATGCTCTGCACTGCAAGTGGCTGTGTATCTAGTAGCATGTCATTGATGTCAGCTAGGCCTGTATACCTTGTACATGTACTTGAAGAAATAAAGATTATTATTATTATTATTATTATTATTATTATTATTCCTTCCTCTCTCTCTCTCTCTCTCTCTCTCTGGGCATAATACAAGTATACCGATGACACTTTCCCACTGCCACCAGATGTATCCAAGTGATATACCTTGGAATTGCTGAATATATATACGTATATGGTAGAGGCAGTGTGGCGGTTACTAGCCCAAGCCAGACGGAGGCCTAGCGAGTGTCGGGGAGTGGGGGTGATGGGAGGGGTAGTGTTGGTGCTGCTATGAACCAGCATCTCGTGAACCGAGATGCTGTTTCAGACGGCAACACTAGGCCTAGGTGGCCCGGCGCGAAGTACAAAGCTGGGTAGTGTTTACGTAAAGCCACCCACTATGTGAGCGTACAGAGACTTAATAATAATAATAATAATAATAATAATAATAATAATAATAATCTTTATTTCTACAAGTACATGTACAAGGTATACAGGTCTAGCAGACATAGAAAGCCGCTTGTTATCCAGAGCATTTCGGGCAAATTAGGTCAGTTTTGTACCCAGGATGCGACTCACACCAATCGACTAACACCCAGGTACATATTTTATTTAGAGGTGAACAGGGACAGCAGGTGTCTTAAGGAAACACATCCTAATGTATCTACCCGTACAGGGGATCGAACCACGGGGCTCAATGTGTGAAGCGAGTGCGCTAGCAATCGAGATACGGGACACTTCTTACAAGCCAGGTACCAGAGTTACATAGGGCGCATAAGCAGAGCAGATAAGATCACAACACAGAAGCAACAAGGAGATAAGATCACACAACGCAAGGCTCTGTTGTAGGTGCTGCATAAGCTGACGGGGACTGACTTGCTCAAACGAGGCAGAGGGACAGACAGAATTCCTTCATTGTGAGGGTAGTGAACAAATGTGACACACCAGTGAAGGCTGTGGTCAGCTCAATACATGGAGTCAAAGGTGGCTACAACATGGCTCACATAAGAACTGAGAAATGACCCACACCTGTTGAATCAAGTGGAAAGTCAGGCGCAAGAGCCACGGAGCCTTCCCCGAAACACACACACACACACACACACACACACACACACACACACACACACACGCACACACACACACACACACATACACACACACACACACACACACACACACACACACACACACACACACACATACACATACACACACACACACACACACACACACACACACACACACACACACACACACACACACACACACACACACACACACACACACACACATACACATACACACACACACACACACACACATACACATACACACACACACACATACACACACACATACACACACACACACACACACACACACACACACACACATACACACACACATACACACACATACACACACACACACACACACACACACACACACACACACATACATACACACACACACATCAACCAAATAACTGCTGCAGCATATGGGCGCCTAGCAAACCTCAGAACAGCATTCCGACATCTTAATAAGGAATCGTTCAGGACCCTGTACACCGTATACGTTAGGCCCATATTGGAGTATGCGGCACCAGTTTGGAACCCACACCTAGCCAAGCACGTAAAGAAACTAGAGAAAGTGCAAAGGTTTGCAACAAGACTAGTCCCAGAGCTAAGAGGTATGTCCTACGAGGAGAGGTTAAGGGAAATCAACCTGACGACACTGGAGGACAGGAGAGATAGGGGGGACATGATAACGACATACAAAATACTGAGGGGAATTGACAAGGTGGACAAAGACAGGATGTTCCAAAGATTGGACACAGTAACAAGGGGACACAGTTGGAAGCTAAAGACACAGATGAATCACAGGGATGTTAGGAAGTATTTCTTCAGCCACAGAGTAGTCAGTAAGTGGAATAGTTTGGGAAGCGATGTAGTGGAGGCAGGATCCATACATAGCTTTAAGCAGAGGTATGATAAAGCTCACGGCTCGGGGAGAGTGACCTAGTAGCGATCAGTGAAGAGGCGGGGCCAGGAGCTCGGACTCGACCCCCGCAACCTCAACTAGGTGAGTACAACTAGGTGAGTACACATACATACACACACATACACACACACATACACACACACATACACACACACACACACACACACACACACACACGCACACACACATACACACACATACACACACACATACACACACACATACACACACACACACACACACACACACACACACACACACACACACACACACACACACACACACACACACACACACACACACACACACACACACACACAAGAGATATGGGGGGCATGATAACGACATACAAAATTCTGAGAGGAATTGACAGGGTGGATAGGGACAGAATGTTTTAGAGATGGAACACAGCAATAAGGGGTCACAACTGGAAGTTGAAGACTCAGATGAGTGACAGGGATGTTAGGAAGTTTTTCTCCAGCCTTTGAATTATCAAGGAGTGGAACAATCTGGAGAGTGATGTAATGGCGGCAGGATTCATACACAGCTTTAAGCAAAAGTAGGATAAATTTAATGGAACAAGAAGAGGGTGGACCAAGTAACGACTAGCGAAGAGGCACAAGCCAGGAGCTGTGAATCGACCCCTGAAACCACAAGTAGGTGAGTACACACCAACGCGTGTTTGTGTCTCTAACAAGTAACAAACACCTCTCCGACTATGATAGGAATACCCAGAGTAACGCTGCCAGTAATTACATTAGTTATCAGTTATCTTTACTTACAAGGCACCTTTAACTGTATGGTTACTCTGTACTGTAAAAAACACTGATGTTATCAGCTGATACTATCATTATCATCTTGCTGCTATCATTATCATCTTGCTGCTATCATTATCATCTTGCTGCTATCACTATCACCTTGCTGCTATCATTATCACCTTGCTGCTATCATTATCACCTTGCTGCTATCATTATCACCTTGCTGCTATCATTATCACCTTGCTGCTATCATTATCAACTTGCTGCTATCATTATCACCTTGCTGCTATCATTATCACCTTGCTGCTATCATTATCACCTTGCTGCTATCATTATCACCTTGCTGCTATCACTATCGTCTTGCTGCTATCACTATCATCTTGCTGCTATCATTATCACCTTGCTGCTATCACTATCATCTTGCTGCTATCATTATCACCTTGCTGCTATCATTATCACCTTGCTGCTATCATTATCACCTTGCTGCTATCATTATCACCTTGCTGCTATCATTATCACCTTGCTGCTATCATTATCACCTTGCTGCTATCATTATCACCTTGCTGCTATCATTATCACCTTGCTGCTATCATTATCACCTTGCTGCTATCATTATCACCTTGCTGCTATCATTATCACCTTGCTGCTATCACTATCATCTTGCTGCTATCACTATCATCTTGCTGCTATCATTATCACCTTGCTGCTATCACTATCATCTTGCTGCTATCATTATCATCTTGCTGCTATCATTATCACCTTGCTGCTATCATTATCACCTTGCTGCTATCACTATCATCTTGCTGCTATCATTATCACCTTGCTGCTATCACTATCATCTTGCTGCTATCATTATCACCTTGCTGCTATCACTATCATCTTGCTGCTATCATTATCATCTTGCTGCTATCATTATCATCTTGCTGCTATCATTATTATCTTGCTGCTATCATTATCATCTTGCTGCTATCATTATCACCTTGCTGCTATCATTATCACCTTGCTGCTATCATTATCACCTTGCTGCTATCACTATCATCTTGCTGCTATCATTATCACCTTGCTGCTATCACTATCATCTTGCTGCTATTATTATCATCTTGCTGCTATCATTATCATCTTGCTGCTATCATTATTATCTTGCTGCTATCATTATCATCTTGCTGCTATCATTATCACCTTGCTGCTATCACTATCATCTTGCTGCTATCATTATCATCTTGCTGCTATCATTATCACCTTGCTGCTATCATTATCATCTTGCTGCTATCATTATCATCTTGCTGCTATCATTATCACCTTGCTGCTATCATTATCATCTTGCTGCTATCATTATTATCTTGCTGCTATCATTATCATCTTGCTGCTATCATTATCATCTTGCTGCTATCATTATCATCTTGCTGCTATCATTATTATCTTGCTGCTATCATTATCATCTTACTGCTATCATTATCATCTTGCTGCTATCATTATCATCTTGCTGCTATCATTATCATCTTGCTGCTATCATTATCATCTTGCTGCTATCATTATCATCTTGCTGCTATCATTATCATCTTGCTGCTATCATTATCATCTTGCTGCTATCATTATCATCTTGCTGCTATCATTATTATCTTGCTGCTATCATTATCATCTTGCTGCTATCATTACCACCTTGCTGCTATCATTACCACCTTGCTGCTATCATTACCACCTTGCTGCTATCATTACCACCTTGCTGCTATCATTACCACCTTGCTGCTATCATTATCATCTTGCTGCTATCATTACCACCTTGCTGCTATCATTACCACCTTGCTGCTATCATTATCATCTTGCTGCTATCATCACCTTGCTGCTATTATTACCACCTTGCTGCTATCATTACCACCTTGCTGCTATCATTATCATCTTGCTCCTATAATTACCAGAGTGAAGTCAGGGGCAGCTACAGTGAAAAGCTCTGCTCCACAAGATACAGTACTCGCTCCCGTCCTTTTCCTAATCCTCATGTCTGACATAGACAGAGATGTAAGCCACATCACCGTGTCCTCCTTTGCTGACGATACCAGAATTTGCATGACAGTAGTCATTCATTGAGGATACTGCAAATCTCCCAGAGGACATTAACGAAGTTCTTAAATGGTCCTCAAAAACAATATGAAGTTCAATGAAGACAAATTTCAACTACTCTAGGAAATAATAACTGTATCGGAGTATAAAACAAATTCCAACCACACAACAGCGGAAAACTAATGTGAAGGACCTGGGAGTGATAATGTCAGAGGCTCTCACTTTCAACTATCACAACAATGTCTCTACTACATCGGCTAGGAAAATGATAGGATGGAAAATGAGAACCTTCGAAACTAAGGATGCCAAGCCAATGATGATTCTCTCTAGGCTGGAATATTACTGTATAGTGTACACTAACAGCCCCTTTCAAGGCAGGCGAAATTGGAGACCAGGAAAATATGCAGAGGACTTTCACTGCACGTATAAGTACAATAAAGCACCTAAATTACTGGGAACAGTTGAAGTCCCTTGACCTGTACTCCTTAGAATGCAGGCGAGAAAGATACATGATAATATACGCTTGGAAAATCTAAAAGACGGACTAGTCCCAAATCTGCACACGGAAATCACTCCTTAAAAAAGTAGAAGACTCGGCAGGTAGTGCAATATCCCCCCAGTGTAAGGCAGGGGCGCCATGAGTACGCTAAGAGACAACATAATAAGTGTCAGGGCCCCAAGACTGTTCAGCTACCTCCCAGCATTCATATGGGGGATTACCAGTAGATCCCTGGCTGTCTTCAAGAGGAAGCTGGACAGGCGCCTTAAGTCAGTTCCCGACCAACCGAGCTGTGGTTCATACGTCGGTTTACGTGCGGCCAGCAGCAACAGCCTGGTTGATCAGGCCCTAATCTACCAGGAGACCTGGTCATGAAGCGGACCCGGAACACCCTCCGGGTGTACTCCTGGTATACCACCTTGATATTATCATTACCACCTTGCTACTATCACCATCACTTGCTACTATCACCATCACCTTGCTACTATCACCATCACTTGCTACTATCACCGTCACCTTGCTACTATCACCATCACTTGCTATCACTATCAACTTGCTACTATCACCATCACTTGCTAATATCACCATCACCTAGCTACTATCACCATCACTTGCTACTATCACCATCACCTTGCGACTATCACCATCACTTGCTACTATCACCATCACCTTGCTACTACCACCATCACTTGCTACTATCACCGTCACCTTGCTACTATCACCATCACTTGCTACTATCACCATCACTTGCTACTATCACCATTACTTGCTACTATCACCATCACCTTGCTACTATCACCATCACCTTGCTACTATCACCATTACCTTGCTACTATCACCATCACCTTGTTACTATCACTATCACCTTGCTACTGTCACTATCACTTGCTACTCTCACCATCACCTTGTTACTATCACCATCACCTTGTTACTGTCACCATCACCTTGCTACTATCACCATCACCTTGCTACTATCACCATCACCTTGCTACTATCACCATCACCTTGTTACTGTCATCATCGCCTTGCTACTGTCACCATCACCTTGCTACTATCACCATCACCTTGCTATTGTCACCTTCACCTTGCTACTGTCACCATCACCTTGCTACTATCACTGTCAGCATAGTTGCTGATCCCTGTATTCCCTGTATTATGTAGCATAGCATATTAGTATCATCCATGTGCTTTAGATACGAGATCCCTTGTAGGCCTGTGGCTTTGTGTGACGTCACGGGATGCACATGTGGGGGCTCATCCCTCTGCCCCGGCCTCACTCGGCGGCAGACCATCCAGGTGTAGACAGGCAAGGCAGCTGGGCTCCATCCCTCAGCTCAGTCTGACAATATAGTTACCATCCTACAAGTGTGTCTATCTTCAACCTACGATATCTCCATTTAAGAACCCTTTACGATATCACCTTCACCTTGGTACTATCACCGTCACCTTGCTACTGTCACCATCACCTAGCTACTGTAACCATCACCTTTCTACTATCACCATCACCTTGCTACTGTCACCATCACCTTGTTACTGTCACCATAACCTTGCTACTATCACCATCACCTTGCTACTGTCACCATCACCTTGCTACTGTCACCATCACCTTCCTACTGTCACCATCACCTTGCTACTGTCACCATCACCTTGCTACTGTCACCATCACCTTGCTACTGTCACCATCACCTTGCTACTATCACCATCACCTTCCTACTGTCACCATCACCTTCCTACTGTCACCATCACCTTGCTACTGTCACCATCACCTTGCTACTGTCACCATCACCTTGCTACTGTCACCATCACCTTGCTACTGTCACCATCACCTTGCTACTGTCACCATCACCTTGCTACTGTCACCATCACCTTGCTACTATCACCATCACCTTGCTACTATCACCATCACCTTGCTACTATCACCATCACCTTGCTACTATCACCATCACCTTGCTACTATCACCATCACCTTGCTACTATCACCATCACCTTGCTACTATCACCATCACCTTGCTACTATCACCATCACCTTGCTACTATCACCCTTACCTTGCTACTGTCACCATTACCTTGCTACTGTTACCATCACCTTCCTACTGTCATACTATCATGGATGAACCTTACTCCTACTACCTGCCAGTCTGGTTTATTCCACATGTTTGTTGAGGTTGCAGGGGT
>NC_091300.1:8753148-8763148 GCF_038502225.1 Cherax quadricarinatus | reverse complement strand
CACACACAAACACACACAACCCCACACCCCACACACACCCACACACACCCACACACACCCACCCACCTACACACCCACCCACACACCCACCCACACCCCCCCACCCCTCCCCACACACACACGAAACACACACACAACACACACAACACACACACACACACATATTGCCAGACACACATACACTCCCCCCCTCCCCCACCGACATCTCACTCCTTCACCTGATCCCTCCCCTCCCTCTTTCACCCTCCCCCTCCCCACCTCTCCCTCACCCACTTACCCACTTGCTTCACTCTCCTTCCCACTCCCCCTCACCACTACTCTCCTATATAGCCACAGTTCCTCCTCTACCTCCCCCCCCCACACTCTGACATATACAATACTAACCTAACATACAGAATTACATAGGTTTCCCACTCTGAGGCAATCAGGATAAAACAAAAATGGGTTGCCAGAGAGCAACAAGAAAACCCAAGGGACAGGAGGAGGAAACTGCAAAGGAAGATTGGGCAGCAGAGCTCACAAAAAGGGAACAAGAATGGGAAAAGAAACTAGAAGAACTTAGCATGAGAATGGAAGAGAGGATAGACATGGAAAGCAGGAAGTGGGAGGTGAAAGTCAAAGCAGCAGAGGCCAGGATACAGAGTTTAGAAGAGGAACTGGAAAATCTGAAACAGCCTAAAGAACTAAAGAACATTATGGGATTGACAACAGAGACCGCTACCTCAGCCACAAATAAGGGGACTGTAGGGAAAGGAGGAGCAAAACTGCATGTAGAAGCTCTATCAGTGGAGACTGTAGTAAATGAAAGAGCTAAGCTATATGTGGAGGCCCTAAAAGACCACAACAGAGCCCAGGGAAAGCTGAGATGGGAAAATGACAGGCCACTGAGCCCATGTACAGTAGCTAGTGAAACTGAAGAAAGGAAAGCTGCAATGGAGGAAATCAAATTGAATGAGGGGATACACAGGGATATGCAGTGGGAGAATGAAAGGGTGAGGTCAGTCTTTGTGTATGGGCTACAGGAAGTTGAAGGGGAAACATATGAAGCAAGAAAACAAGGGGAAAAAAAAGCAATTGAAAGCATCATGAAAGTAATCGGAGAAGACGACATGACCCAGCTGGAAAATTTTCGGAGAATAGGGGGGTTTGTAAAAAAAAGAAACCGGCCAGTGAAAGTGACCTTCAAGGCAGAATCGACTCGGAACAGGATACTGCAGGAAAAAGCACGATTAAGGGACATGCCGGGATACAGGAAGGTGTATCTCGACCGCGACAGAACACAAGACGAAAGGCGGAAACTGAGAGAGATGGTACAAAGGCGAAAGGAGGAAAGAGAGGGGATGGAGAAGACAGACAGGAGATCCCGGACACAGGAAGATCAAATACAACCTCCCTCACAGCTTCCTATAGAAGCCTCCCAACCAGGTCAACCCCAGTGCAGCCAAACACTCTAAACCACAACACCCATGCCATATCCAATGCCCCCACCCACTACATTACAAACTCCACCCCCACAGCAACCACCCATAGTTCCTTATCAGGTCTCCCACTTCCCCAACCCCAATACACCTCCCAGACCACAGTCTTAGAAAAGAAGTTGAAGGTATGGTATACAAATGCAGATGGAATAACAAATAAGTATGAGGAGTGGCACGAAAGAATCAAGGAGACATCCCCAGACATAATAGCACTCACAGAAACAAAACTCACCAGAATAATAACAGATTCAATTTTTCCACCCGGATATCAAATCTTCAGGAAAGACAGAGGGAGGAGAGGGGGAGGAGGAGTTGCACTGCTCATTAAAAGCCAGTGGGGTTTTGAGAAAATGGAAGGAATGGATGGCACGGGTGAAAGGGACTACTTAGTAGGAACAATCCAGTCTGAGGGACATAAGGTGATAATTGCAGTAATGTACAACCCACCACAGAACTGCAGGAGACCAAGAGAAGAATACGATGAAAGCAACAGAGCCATGGTCGACACACTAGCCGAGGTGGCCAGGAGAGCACACGTGGGGGGAGCAAAGTTACTAGTTATGGGTGATTTCAATCACAAGGAGATTGACTGGGAAAACCTGGAGCCCCATGGGGGTTCCGAAACATGGAGAGCCAAGATGATGGATGTAGTACTGGAAAACCTCATGCATCAACATGTTAGAGACACTACCAGAGAGAGAGGAGAAGATGAACCAGCAAGACTGGACCTTGTATTCACCTTGAGTAGTTCAGACATCGAGGATATCTTGTATGAAAGGCCCCTGGGAGCTAGTGATCATGTGGTTCTGTGCTTCGACTACATAGTTGAGCTCCAAGTGGAGAGAGTAGCAGGAATAGGATGGGAAAAACCAAACTACAAAAGGGGGAACTACTCAGGCATGAGGAACTTCCTTCAAAACATTCAGTGGGAGAGGGAACTGACAGGAAAACCAGTACAAGAAATGATGGACTATGTGGCAACAAAATGCAAGGAGGCAGAGGAGAGGTTTGTTCCCAAGGGAAACAGAAATAATGGGAAGAACAGAACGAGTCCTTGGTTCACCCAAAGGTGTAGGGAGGCAAAAACTAGGTGTACTAGAGAATGGAAAAGGTACAGAAGACAGAGAACTCAGGAAAATAAAGAGATTAGCCGAAGAGCCAGAAATGAATATGCACAGATAAGAAGGGAGGCTCAGCGACAATATGAAAATGACATAGCATCGAAAGTCAAGACTGACCCGAAGCTGTTGTACAGCCACATCAGGAGGAAAACAACAGTCAAGGACCAGGTAATCAGACTGAGGAAGGGTGATGGGGAATTCACAAGCAACGACCGAGAGGTATGTCAGGAGCTCAACACGAGATTTAAAGAAGTATTTACAGTGGAAACCAGTAGGACTCCAGGAAATCAGAACAGGGGGGTACACCAGCAAGTGCTGGATGAGGTACATATAACCAAGGAGGAAGTGAAGAAGCTGCTATGCGAACTTGACACCTCAAAGGCGGTGGGACCAGACAACATCTCTCCATGGGTCCTTAAAGAGGGAGCAGAGATATTGTGTGTGCTATTAACAAAGATCTTCAACACATCATTTGAAACTGGGCAACTCCCTGAGGTATGGAAGATGGCAAATGTAGTCCCAATTTTTAAAAAGGGAGACAGACATGAGGCACTAAACTACAGACCTGTATCACTAACGTGTATAGTATGCAAGGTCATGGAGAAGATCATCAGGAGGAGAGTGGTGGAGCACCTGGAAAGAAACAAGTGTATAATTGACAACCAGCATGGTTTCAGGGAAGGAAAATCCTGTGTCACAAATCTACTAGAGTTTTATGACAAGGTGACAGAAGTAAGACAAGAGAGAGAGGGGTGGATCGACTGCATTTTTTTGGACTGCAAAAAGGCCTTCGACACAGTTCCTCACAAGAGGTTACTGAAAAAGATAGAAGATCAGGCACACATAACAGGAAAGGCACTGCAATGGATCAGAGAATACCTGACAGGGAGGCAACAACGAGTCATGGTACGTGACGAGGTGTCAGAGTGGGCGCTTGTGACAAGCGGGGTTCCACAGGGGTCAGTCCTAGGACCTGTGCTGTTCTTGGTATATGTGAACGACATAACGGAAGGGATAGACTCAGAAGTGTCCTTGTTTGCAGATGATGTGAAGTTAATGAGAAGAATCAAATCGGATGAGGATCAGGCAGGACTACAAAGAGACCTGGACAGGCTGCAAGCCTGGTCCAGCAACTGGCTCCTTGAGTTTAACCCTGCCAAATGCAAAGTCATGAAGATTGGGGAAGGGCAAAGAAGACCGCAGACACAATATAGTTTAGATGGCCAAAGACTGCAAACCTCACTCAAGGAAAAAGATCTGGGGGTGAGTATAACACCGAGCATATCTCCTGAGGCGCACATAAATCAGATAACTGCTGCAGCATACGGGCGCCTGGCAAACCTACGGATAGCGTTCCGATACCTCAGTAAGGAGTCGTTCAAGACCCTGTATACCATTTACGTCAGGCCCATACTGGAGTATGCAGCACCAGTTTGGAATCCACACCTAGTCAAGCACGTCAAGAAATTAGAGAAAGTGCAAAGGTTTGCAACAAGACTAGTCCCAGAGCTACGGGGATTGTCCTACGAAGAAAGGTTGAGGGAAATCGGCCTGACGACACTGGAGGCCAGGAGGGTCAGGGGAGACATGATAACGACATATAAAATACTGCGCGGAATAGACAAGGTGGACAAAAACAGGATGTTCCAGAGATGGGACACAGACACAAGAGGTCACAATTGGAAGTTGAAGACTCAGATGAATCGAAGGGATGTTAGGAAGTATTTCTTCAGTCATAGAGTAGTCAAGTCATGGAATAGTCTAGAAAGTGAAGTAGTGGAGGCGGGAACCATACATAGTTTTAAGGCGAGGTATGATAAAGCTCATGTAGCAGGGAGAGAGAGGACCTAGTAGCAATCAGTGAAGAGGCGGGGCCAGGAGCTATGACTCGACCCCTGCAACCACAAATAGGTGAGTACAAATAGGTGAGTACACACACACACACACACACACACAGACACACATACACACACACACACACACACACACACACACACACACACACACACACACACACACACACACACACACACACACACACACACACATACACACACACACACACACACACACACACCTGTGACCAGCGGGGTCCCACAGGGGTCAGTCCTAGGACAAGTGCTGTTTCTGGTATTTGTGAACGACATGACGGAAGGAATAAACTCCGAGGTGTCCCTGTTTGCAGATGACGTGAAGTTGAGAAGAATTCATTCGATCGAAGACGAGGCAGAACTACAAAGGGATCTGGACAGGCTGCAGACCTGTTCCAGCAATTGTCTCTTGGAGTTCAATCCCACCAAGTGCAAAGTCATGAAGATTGGGAAAGGGAAAAGAAGACCGCAGACGAAGTACAGTCTAGGGGGGGCCAGAGACTGCAAACCTCACTCAAGGAAAAAGATCTTGGGGTGAGTGTAACACCAGGCACATCTCATGAAGCGTACATGAACCAAATAACTGCTGCAGCATATGGGCGCCTAGCAAACCTCAGAACAGCATTCCGACATCTTAATAAGGAATCGTTCATGACCCTGTACACCGTGTACGTTAGGCCCATATTGGAGTATGCGGCACCAGTTTGGAACCCACACCTAGCCAAGCACGTAAAGAAACTAGAGAAAGTGCAAAGGTTTGCAACAAGACTAGTTCCAGAGCTAAGAGGTATGTCCTACGAGGAGAGGTTAAGGGAAATCAACCTGACGACACTGGAGGACAGGAGAGATAGGGACGACATGATAACTACATACAAAATGCTGAGAGGAATTGACAAGGTGGACAAAGACAGGATGTTCCAGAGATTGGACACAGCAACAAGGGGACACAGTTAGAAGTTGAAGACACAGATGAATCACAGGGATGTTAGGAAGTATTTCTTCATCCACAGAGTAGTCAGGAAGTGGAATAGTTTGGGAAGCGATGTAGTGGAGGCAGGATCCATACATAGCTTTAAGCAGAGGTATGATAAAGCTCACGGTTCAGGGAGAGTGACCTAGTAGCGACAGTGAAGAGGCGGGGCCAGGAGCTAGGGATCGACCCCTGCAACCTCAACTAGGTGAGTACACACACACACACACACACACACACACACACACACACACACACACACACACACACACACACACACACGGTTTAACAAAGGGACGTCTTTGTCTTACGAATTTACTAACTTTCTTCACTAAGGTGTTTGAGGAGGTAGATCATGGTATTGAATATGATATTGTGTATATGGACTTCAGTAAGGCTTTCGATGAAGTTCCACATCAGAGGCTTTTGAGGAAAGTTAAGGCACACGGAATAGGAGAAATTTTTTCCTGGGTTGAGGCATGGTTGACGAATAGGCAGCAGAGAGTTTGCATAAATGGGGAGAAATCGGAATGGGGGCACGTCACAAGCTGTGTTCCACAGGAGTCAGTGTTGGGCCTGTTGTTGTTCACAATCTACATAAACGACATAGATGAGGGAATAAATAGTGACGTAAGCAAATTTGCTGACGACACCAAAATAGGCCATCCAATTCATTCTAATGAGGACATTAGAGCACTCCAGGATGATTTGAATAGACTGATGCAATGGTCGGAGTAGTGGCAGATGCAGTTTAATATTGACAAATGCAAAGTTCTAAATGTTGGACAGGAAAATAACCATGCCACATACAAACTAAATAGTTGATCTTAATATTACGGATTGCGAAAAGACTTTAGGAGTTCTGGTTAGTAGTAATCTAAAACCAAGACAACAGTGCATTAGTGCTCGCAGAATCCTTGGTTTCGTAGCAATAAGTATGAATAATAGAAGTCCTCAGGTTGTTCTTCAACTCTATATATCTTTGGTTAGACCTCGTTTAGATTATGCTGCTCAGTTCTGGTCACCGTATTACAGAATGGATATAAATGCTCTGGAAAACGTACAAAGGAGGACGACAAAGTTGATCCCATGTATCAGAAATCTTCCCTATGACGATAGACTGAGGGCCCTGAATCTGCACTCTCTAGAAAGACGTAGAATTAGGAGGGATATGATTGAGGTGTATAATTGGAAAACAGGAATTAATGAAGGGAATGTAAATAGCGTGCTAAAAAATATCTAACATAGACAGGACTCGCAGCAATGGCTTTAAATTGGAAAAATTCAGATTTAGGAAGGATATAGGAAAGCACTGGTTTGGTAATAGAGTTGTGGATGAGTGGACCAAACTCCCGAGTACCGTCATAGACGCTAAGACGTTGTGTAGGTTTAAAAATAAGTTGGATAAATACATGAGTGGGTGTGGGTGGGTGTGAGTTGGACCTGACTAGCTTGTGCTACTAGGTCGGATGCATTGCTTCTCCCTTAAGTGACGTGTCTGACCTCACTAGGTCAAAGCATTGGCTTAAACCTCTACGAGAATTGGAGCTGCCTCGCATGGGCCAGTAGGCCTTCTGCAGTGTTCCTTCTTTCTTATGTTCTTATGTTAACTAAGTGTTGTGATCCCTAGCACTGTTCCACTCTCCTTACCCTGACTATGGAGACACGGAGACAGTAAGAAATAGTCGTCCACATCATCTCGTTGAGGACTAAAGAGTCTGTCTTCTCTTATCTGCCTGTAAACCGTACTTTCATCATAATTCTTCTGCCCTTTTCCTCACGGCCTCTCTTCCCCGTTCCCTCACTCTTGCCCCGTTTAAGCTGTCTGCAACGCCTGTCGATAATGTGTTTGATGCCTGGGGCTTCCCCCTCAGGTGCTGGTGGGCCCCTTCCTTCAGGCTCTGGTGGGCCCCTTTCCTCAGATGCTGGTGGGCCCCTCCCCTCTGGTGCTGGTGGGGCCTCCCCTCAGGTGCTGATGCATACCCTCATGTGAGGGGAATCTTCCCTTCTTTGCAGTAAAGGCTTTCTGCTGTCTTCAAGAGTTCACTTGCGCTTATTTATCCACTTTATTGATAAACAGCAACAAGTCTGGACTGCCACTGAGGCATAAAGTGACGGCAGATGACTGGGGTGTGATGGTGGCACCAGGGGCAGAGACAGTGGCGAGCAGTTGGATGGGTGCCAGCAGAGGGACAAGCACTGCCTGCCTGGAACAAGAGTGAAAAGAAAGATCTCACATGGACGCCCATTTGAAGACGCCTACAGTGGAGTCCTCGCAGGGAAGACCTCACAGTCAGTCCCAGTTTGGTGACTTTCTTGGTGTTTTACCAATACTGGTTTTTTCCAACGAATGCCTTCCTAAGTGCTGTGTTATCTCTGACAAGCTTCTGGGTACTTTGGAGAGTATGTCAGAGATGCAGTTCTCGCGCGCGCTCGTGTGTTTGTGTGTGTGTGTGTGTGTGCGTAATATACAATATATAACAAAAAAAGGCACAATACCGTGACTGGAACGATACACAAATAACTCGCACATAAAAGAGAGAAGCTTACGACGACGTTTCGGTCCGACTTGGACCATTTACAAAGTAACACTAACCAGAAGTGGAGCAGGACGGCTATACTTAGGCAGGAAGGGGTGGTGGTAGTAGTAATAGGAGTACAAGAATGGTATATAATACCAACAAGATGAAATTAAGACACATGCGCTTCTCTCTTTTATGTGCGGGTTATTTGTGTATACAATATATATATATATATATATATAAATAATATATATATATATATATATATATATATATATATATATATATTATATATATATATGTATATATATACATCGACCTTTTCCCACCAAGGCAGGGTGGCCCGAAAAAGAAAAATATTCACAATCATTCACTCCATCACTGTCTTGCCAGAAGCATGCTTACATTGCGGTTATGAAACTGCAACATTAACACCCCTCCTTCAGAGTACAGGCACTGTACTTCCCATCTCCGGCATGCCGGTTTCCCTTAAATACCTTCATAAATATTACCTTGCTCACACTCCAACAGCACGTCGAGTCCTAAAAACCATCTGTCTCCATTCGCTCCTATCTAACACGCTCACGCATGGTTGCTGGAAGTCCAAACCCCTCGCGAACAAAACCTCCTTTACCCCCTCCCTCCAACTTTTCCTAGGCCGACCTCTACCCCGCCTTCCCTCTACTACAGATTTATACACTCTCAAAGTCATTTTATTTTGTTTCACCCTCTCTACATGTTCGAACCACCTCAACAACCCCTCCTCAACCCTTTGAATAATAGTTTTGGTAATCCCGCACCTCTTCCTAATTTCCAAACTACAAATTCTCTGCATTATATTCACACCACACATTGCCCTCACACATGACATCTTCCAGTGTCTCCAGCCTTCTCCTTGTTGCAACATTAGGGGAGAAGTGCTACACTTGTCCCTTAATTCCATCACCTGCTCTCTCTCTCTCCCACTCTTGCTCTTCCCAACACTCTTCATCTTCCTCCATCTTTTCTTCCAGTATCTGTCTTTCCACTTAATCCTTCCGTTACCCTTTCAAGCCTTTCCTTCCAACCAGCTGTTTCTTCCAACACCTATTTTTATCAATCCTCTTCCTTCCGGCCACCAGAGTCTTCCCGCAGCAGTGGTTCCTTCCAGCTTACTGTTACTTTTCAGCAAACCTGTTTACTTGCCACACATTAATAATTTTTGAAGTGTTTCTTTTATCAAAAACCGTCGTTTCCGATATTCACTCTTCACTAATCTCTTTTTTTTTCCATTTGACGTAAATTTAAACTTATTTTGTCTCTCCTCCATGCCCCTTCCTCACTCTACTTGTGTGACTCCTTCCCCATCTATCATCTCTGTGCTTCTCCCTCTCCTTTACCACATTCCCTCCCCTCCCTCCTTCTCCTCAACATCTTTGACAAGTCAATTACCGAACGTCACCTTCACTGTTTAGGGAGTCAGCTGATCTGTGTTTTTGTTTTGGCAGTCAGCTGATCTGTATTTTCACTAGATGTTGACGGGTTCAGTGTCAGCTGGCGTTGTATTGCCTCAGCTGCCGCCTTACCTGTCTATCCTTTACATCTCCCCTGTCTATCCTTCCAACTCGCCTGGCAGACGTCAAGATGTATATTATTTTATTCACAAAAACGCCAAACCTATATGGGCAGCAGAAAGGTGTACCCAGAGCGAGAAAGCACTAAAGGAGCACTGATGCTGAATAATAACTGAGTTTACTCTGTGTTTCTTATGTGTTGATGTGTCTGGCTTACCGTAGTAACTCTTAAAACTTGACACACGAGTTGGGTGGCCGCCAGCAGCAAAATTAGTTTCGTGTTAAGGGAAGTCAAAATGCACTTGCTGTCAGAGTCAGAGAGATGAGGCTCCGCTCAAGCAATAAAACCAACCAACGCTTGGGAGTCAAATTTTAAACAAGAGTGTAATGTTTCCTGTCGTGGTTATTAACTAAATTCATTTTTTTTAATCGCATGAAGAGTCGCACTCTCCACTTCCACCACGATTTTTTTTTATACAGATTTC
>NC_091300.1:8751403-8753048 GCF_038502225.1 Cherax quadricarinatus | reverse complement strand
AAGTAATTTGTATTTGTTTAAGTAGATAATTTGTATTTGTTTAAGTAGATAATTTGTGTTTAACACTTTTAATAACTATTTTGTGTGTGTCTTCCTATGGTAGCTTCCGCAAGAGGTCTATGAATCTGTCGTACATCCTGCCGCGGCGCCAGCGGCGCCAGCAGCAGCAGCAGCAGCGGCAGCATCTCCAGCAGCACCTACGGGAGGAGGAGCAGCCGGAGAGAGAGGAGTTGGAGGTGACGCACACGGACACTCAGGAGGAACTCTGCTCCACCTCCTCGGAAGAAGAGGTCATGCCCACACTTGCGCATGCGCAGAAAAGAAACTCTGTCTAGTGTTATATGTAGTGGGGAGGGGGGGAGGGAAGGGGAGCAGAGAGAATATAGCAGAAAAATTATTACAAAAAATTTGATAATGATGAGTGTGAGGGGAGAGATATGTTGAGAATATCAAGTGTATAAGCCTACCTGCCTGGAGTCCTACCTGGAGGGTATTCCGGGGATCAACGTCCCCGTGGCCCGGTCCATGACCAGGTCCATGGCCTGATACAGTGTGTGAATAAGCTTGCAGAGTGAGGAAGGAGAGGTACAGAGAATGGGAAGTTAATGTTGCAATATTGCAACGAGAAACTTCCAACGCTGAATGCTGCAGTTATGTGGTTTGTTAAGGTGACACAAACCTAGTGACAAACTGCTGTTGTTAGATCTCAGTCACTACGAACGTTTCTGCGTACCAGAACGTTTTTCTTTTTTTTCCGAGCGAGTGATACTATGAGAAACGTTACGGAAAATAGAGGAATATTGCTTGACAAATCTAGCCTTGACCCGTTCTCAGATATTACCCATATTAAGCCTGTACTTATTTTAAGGTCTCTTATGCACTTTGTTATGAATTTCTTCCTATATTTAACAGGAGGAATATAGTATTTTTCAGGTAAATATCTCACAAGACTTGGTTCAAGTAAGGTGGTATCAAGCGTGGAACACGGAACTACAAGCCGTCCCAATGTTGTTTACCTCCCCGCCCAACCCAGCGCCTGTGACTCTCCACGGATCTGAGCGAATGCTGTCTTGATCCTCCCCAAAAAATGAACTGGTAATATTAGCCTTTCCTTCCTTGTTCAGATACCCCACGAGAGTTCCTTCCTTAGCTCTCTTATGCCTCAAGTAAACGAAGATAACTAGTGAATTAATGTTAGAAATATTCTGGATGATTTTAGATATTAAATAAAATTAACAAGGTTAGCCTCAACGCCTCTACAGAATACCTTAATTAAAATCAATTTATTAATTGTGTTTTTTTTTTAGTCAAAACATCATAAATCGTTTGTAATAATAATCACAATTCGTATTTAGAATTAAATATATTCCAAGAGGATAAACTATTTATAAGATAAAGCTCAGAATATTTATATAAATGCAAAATTCAAAATTAACTCAGCCAATCACATTTAAAGACGAGGGAATCAATCTTAAGATAAAATAATTTTTTTTCGTTATTCTTTCATTTTTATTTTCTCCAATTGCTGTATAAACCTTACGGATTCAGTGCTTCTTAATAATTAATAACTTAATAATAATAATAATAATAATAATAATAATAATAATAATAAATAAATAAATCTTAAACTATTTAATACTGTAAA
>NC_091300.1:8741403-8746403 GCF_038502225.1 Cherax quadricarinatus | reverse complement strand
TGGCACTGTGACCTTCGTCTGGCACTGTGACCCTCATCTGGCACTGTGACCTTCGTCTGGCACTGTGACCCTCGTATGGCACTGTGACCTTCGTCTGGCACTGTGACCCTCATCTGGCACTGTGACCTTCGTCTGGCACTGTGACCCTCATCTGGCACTGTGACCTTCGTCTGGCACTGTGACCTTCGTCTGGCACTGTGACCCTCATCTGGCACTGTGACCTTCGTCTGGCACTGTGACCTTCGTCTGGCACTCTTTGACTTCTTAACGACAAATTTTCTTTCGTTCCATACGATACCAAAATAAAAAACTAAAATAACAATGAATAGCGTTACTAAAAAAATAATTAAAAGTAACTGTTATTACTATACTTATACTACTTAAAAATAATAATAATAATATAATAATAATAATAATAATAATAATAATAATAATAATAATAATAATGTTCTTCCCTAAATGCTCTGCATATTAGCGACTTTTATCGTACGTGACAATATTATATTTCTTGTAAATTACCTTTCGTAATATTTCAGAAATAAAGATTGTTAATTCTTTTCGATAACGCTTTTTGGGTCATACTCGACTTTATGGCTAGTTAGGCCTTGTTATCTCAGTGTCGGTGGTCAGAGCAAACAATGAGCCAGAGTGACCTACAGTGTCAGGCTGAAGTGACCTAAACCCAACCTCTGACAAGTCTGTCTTGACTCTTAGCCCTTTAAAATTATCGCGGGGGAAAGAGGATAATTGAATTACGAAACTATTTTCGAAGGAGTCTCGAGTTATGCATATATATATATATATATATATATATATATATATATATATATATATATATATATATATATATATATATATATATATATATATATATATATATATATATATATATATATATATATATATATATATATATATATATATATATATATATATATATATATATATATATATATATATATATATATATATATATATATATATATATATATATATATATATATATATATATATATATATATATATATATATATATATATATATATATATATATATATATATATATATATATATATATATATATATATATATATATATATATATATTAATAAGACGTCTCTTAATTAAAAGTTGTGGAATCTCACTCGTCTGACTTATATTTTCGGAAAGTTCGCCTTGACGCCCAAATTGCTCATTTTCTCACGGTTCCCTGCCAACAAGATCATCTTTAAGGGGAGGGGGGAGGGGAAAAAAGTCTCGAATCTTGCTATCGGTATTTTTCATAAGCCTTCAATGGCTTATCCTTGAAATTAAGTTTTTTTTTAATAAAGCTCGGATCCACACAATAGCTTTTGTGCCAACAACAGCCAAGACAGTCGCTTCTGAACTAGTTAATACCCAGACTTAATTAATGTGGGGAATCTTACCTCCGCTTTGGGTTGTATAGTTTCCTTTTTGATATATAAGTTGTTATGTATGTGAGAGAGAGAGAAAGAGAATGAGAGAGAGAGAGAGAGAGAGAGAGAGACAGAGAGAGAAATCCCTCACCTGTCAAATCCATTTGTCACTTGATGACAGTCGTCCTACAAATCTAAATATCCTTTATCGAAAAATAAGAAACCTATTACAAATAATTAGAATTAAAAAAAAATTATCTCTCTCTTAGCATGTACATATATATATATATATATATATATATATATATATATATATATATATATATATATATATATATATATATATATATATATATATATATATATATATATATATATATATATATATATATATATATATATATATATATATATATATATATATATATATATATATATATATATATATAAATTGTTTCACTTTTCATAGTTAATTTTTACCGAGATATCATTAAAATTGCGATAATACTTTTGAAATATAATATAGAGAATATTGTATGATGATGGTGCAGCCGGCAGAGAGCAAGAATTGAAGGTTGCAGTTCAAGGTATATATGAACCAAGGTATACATGAACCAAGGTATATATGAACCAAGGTATACATGAACCAAGGTGAATATGAACCAAGGTATATAGTATATGAACCAATGCATATATGAACTTATTCATATATATGAAACCAATATATATATATGAACCATGGCATATATGAACCAAGGGAGGATGTTCAGACCAGAGTTCAATAACATATATTCCTTACTAAGGCTATATATTTCTAGCCCTTCTGCATCTCTTTGTAATAAACTTGTTTTCCCTTTAATTGCCTTTTATTTGGTCTTTCATATCCGACTCACGTATATTGCCCAATAATAATAATAATAATAATGGCTTTATATATTGTGCTTTTAATGTGAAGGTTATCAGTATTATAATAATGGGGAAGCACTAAATCTGTAGTGGGTGAGTCATGAAACGCCTGAGGAACGAGGGGATGGGTAATCAGGAATGATCCAGGAAAGGGGAGGGTTGCCTTCATTTCCTTGGATCAAGATCCTTTTATCAGCGTCAAGAAACTCCCCTTCCTCTATTGCCCTATCCCTCGAAAATTAAGACTCCGCATAACTCACGTCAACTGTTGTCATCGGAGAGTGGCAAGAAGATCGCTCACCAGTTAACAGTCAGGATAACATGGTCGAGCTAAGGTAGAATTCTGAGTTAAACAGCTATTAATAACGAATAAGATGCAGGACATTTAAACGGACAAAGAGAACATTGTATTCCTTTCTTTCATTATTTGAAAAGGTCACACAGAATAATAGCTATCCATGTCTACAGTATCTAACGAGAAACTTATTTTCTCAAACTACATGACCTGTTATAAACGATTAGAAAAAGTTTAGGGCTGGCTTTTTATATCTTATAATTTCATACTTGACATCTCAAAAACCCTCCTACCCCATATGGGTAGTAGGGTGATGATGGTAGGGTGGGGTTGGCACCGACCACTAACCCAGTCTAAGGGTATCCATGGACGGTGACACCTACGCTACTCTGAGACCTCTCTCCCTGCTTTGGTTGCTCCCTTGCAACATTGTACAGCTCCTGATGACGCACTTAGAAGTGTGAAAGTACTTGAGCTAAAGATTTCCACCCCCCCCCCCATGGCTTGTCCTGCATAGTTAAGATCGCCCGTCTGTGATTGTTTGCATATATATATATATATATATATATATATATATATATATATATATATATATATATATATATATATATATATATATATATATATATATATATATATATCTCAAAACGCCATTTGATATTTAACTATCATGAAATTTAATGAATTTTTGTTAAACGAGGATGTAAAAATCCATAAAAGACTGAAACAAATATAATAAAATTAAATAGAATTGTAGGAAAAGACGTTAAATCAGAAAAAAAGAGCAACTCCGCTGAACATTCATAGTTACAGAGTAAATGTTGTTCATTTGGACCACTTATGTAGTCATGACCTTGACATCATCACTGTGATTCCTGAACCAATTATTAAAGTAAATTCTTAGTGGATATACACTACAAACCTGTCTATATACACTGAAATAAATAGCTCTGAGTACACATATACTTCGAAATGGCTATGGGCATGTGCACTGGGGGAATGACCCTTTTGGGTTTAGCGCTTAATCTTGATCGTAATAATAATAATACCGGGAGACATATCTTTTTGTTTTTATTAACACCTCGGCCGTTTCCCAACAAGGTACGGTGGCCCGATAAAGAAAAACTTTCATCATCATTCGCTACAACACTGTCTTGCCAGAGGCGAGCTTACACTACAGTTATAAAACTGCAACATTAACACCCCTCCTTCAGAGTGTAGACACTGTACTTCCCATCTCCAGGACTCAAGTCCGGCCTCCCGGTTTCCCTGAATCCCTTCATAAATGTTACTTTGCTCACACTCCAACAGCACGTCAAGTATTAAAAACCATTCATCTTCATTTAGTCCTATCAAATACGCTCACGCATGCTTGCTGGAAGTCCAAGCTCCTAGCACACAAAACCTCCTTTACCCCCTCCCTCCAGCCCTTCCTAGGCCTACCCCTACCCCTCCTCACCCTCCACTACAGATTTATACACTCTCGAAGTCATTCTGTTTTGTTCCATTCTCTCTACATGTCCGAACCACCTCAACATATCTATCTCCGCATATATGAAGAGATATTTATCTCTCTGTAAATATACTACGAGAGATATCTCTGTGTATATACACTACAACATACACAACTCACGGTGCATATACTCTGCGAGGTACACATCTCTGGGTGTAAATGCACCGAAATACACGCACATCTCGTTGTGTACACACTGTGAGGTACACACATATAACAGGAAGGGCACTACAATGGATCAGAGAATACCTAACAGGGAGGCAATAGCGAGTCATGCTCCGTGATGAGGTATCACAGTGGGAGCCGGTGACGAGCGGGGTCCCACAGGGGTCAGTCCTGGGACCAGTGCTATTCTTGGTATATGTGAACGACATGAAGTGTCCCTGTTTACAGATGATGTGAAGCTAATGAGGAGAATTAAAACAGATGCTGACCAGACAGGTCTACAAAGTGAAATGGACAGGCTGGATGCGTGATCCAGCAACTGGCTCCTAGAATTTAACCCGGCCAAATGCAAAGTCATGAAGATCGGAGAAAGGCAAAGAAGACCACAGACAGAGTATAGGCTAGGAGGCCAAAGACTGAAAACCTCACTCAAGTAGAAAGATCTAGGAGTGAGTATAATACCGAGTACGTCGCCAGAAGCACACATTAACCAGATAACTGCTGCAACATATGGGCGCTTGGCAAACCTGAGAATAGCGTTCCGGTACCTCAGTAAGGAATCGTTCAAGACTTTATACACTGTGTGCGTCAGGCCCATACTGGAGTACGCAGCACCAGTTTGGAACCCACATCTGGTCAAACACATCAAAAAATTAGAGAAAGTGGAAAGGTTTGCAACAAGGCTAGTTCCAGAGTTAAGGGGAATGTCCTATGAAGAAAGGTT